>NW_027597473.1:0-79065 GCF_964194155.1 Cetorhinus maximus | reverse complement strand
GGGTGGGGAGTGGTGGTGGGGAGTGAGGGTGGGGTTGGGGATGGGGATGGGGATGGGGTTGGGGGTTGGGGGTGGGGGTGGGTTTGGGGATGGGGTTGGGGGTGGGAGTGGGGGTGGGGTTGGGGATGGGGTTGGGGGTGGGGGAGGGGGTGGGGTTGGGGATGGGGGTGGATGTGGGGGTGGGGAACGGGGGTGGGGAGTGGGGGTGGGGAGTGGGGGTGGTGGGTGGGGATGGGTGTGGGGGTGGGGGTGGGGGTATGGGTGGGGTTGGGGGTGGGGTTGGGGTTGGTGGGTGGGATTGGGTGTGGGGGTGGTGGTGTGGGTGGGGTTGGGTGTGGGGGGTCGGGAGTGGGGGTGGGGGTGAGGATGGAGGTGGGGGTTGTGGGTGAGGTTGGGGTTGGGGGCGGGGGTCGGGAGTGTTTCCTGCGGTGCAGGCCGCCAGGAATTTGTGCGATATTGTGCGACCCCAGCCTCATTAATTATACAGTTGGCTGATGTTACCCATGGCAGGGTGGGCCTGGTGGGCTGGGTGGGCTGGGTGGGCTGGGTGAGCTGGGTGGGCTGGGTGGGCTGGGTGTGCGGGTTGGGCTGGGTGGGCTGGGTGAGCTGGGTGAGCTGGGTGGGCTGGGTGGGCTGGGTGTGCGGGTTGGGCTGGGTGGGCTGGGTGAGCTGGGTGAGCTGGGTGGGCTGGGTGGGCTGGGTGGGCTGGGTGGGCTGGGTGAGCTAGGTGGGCTGGGTGAGCTGGGTGGGCTGGGTGAGCTGGGTGGCACGCTTCATACCTGGGCACCACAATTAAAAGGCGCCTGATTGAGGAGATGGCCAGGAGAGGACAGGGAACTCCGGTGCCCAGATTCACCACGCTGGGCATCCTTCTCTATCAAGCGGAGGCTAAGAGGGCGTCCTCTATCCAGGGGGTGGGAAGAGGAGGCTGAGCTGGGAGACGGACTCTGCACGGGAGCAAGCACTGCAAATGACATCCCTCTCTGAGCCTTATCCTTCAATCTGCATGGGCGGCCTGCTCTGGAGGGTGTTGGCCCAGAATGTGGACAACCTGCTTTTCATCAATCAGATGGCACACAATCCAGTGGGTTATTTGTTAGACTTGGAGCATGAGAAAGATACATGAAACCCAGTTGCTCTCATCCCCATCTTCTCTCTTTGCGCAGAAGTTAAGCCATAATCATATAGAGATGGAGAAGATGGAGGGTGTCATCCACACTTAAAATAAATGACTGACTTCGAGGAGCAGGCAGCCCAGGGGTGGAGTGGGACAGATCCATCGGCGATGGAGAGATTGGCCTGCAGCCTCCATTCAGTCAGGGTCCATGAATGTCACAGAAACCTCAGGGTCAAGGGTGCCTCCATGTTGGAGGCAGCTCAGGCAGTCACTCGCTCTCTCCTCTCTCACTGACAGGTACCACCAGGAAGATGGCAAGGCCAGAAAGTGAGGAAGCCCTGTCCAGCTCGAACACAAGCCCGGAGAGGAGCGAGGCCATCGCTGATGACCTGTAGAGGCATCACAGCAGACACCTACACCTTCCGCCAACCCAGAGACACACACCTCGGTGGGTATTCATCCTGGTTTAGGAAGGGTATCACATTCTGGTAGTCACTGCACGGACACTTGTCCACAGCAGGAGCAGACAGGGTCAATGAAGCTCACTGGCACTTGGAGGATGCTGGGGAAGAGGCATCTGCGAGGCTTGTCCCCGATGACAGGCCTCTGGAATCGGCCTTCCAGGAGATGCAGGAGAGGCAGCAAGAGACGGGGGAAAATCAGGAAGAGATGTCGGAGGCCCTCTACAGAGGAATGAAACCGGACGGACCACATGGCATTGACCCAGGCACCGGAAACGACAACGGCAAACTCAGCTCTATTGACGCTGCAAAGTCCTCCTTACTAACATCTGGGGGTTGGTGCTGAAATTGGGAGATCTGTCTCACAGACTAGTCAAGCAACAGCCTGACATAGTCATCCTCACGGAATCATACCTGACAGACAATGTCCCAGACACCACCATCGCCATCCCTGGGTATGTCCTGTCCCACTGGCAGGACAGACCCAGCAGAGGTGGCGGCTCAATGGTATACAGTCGGGAGAGAGTTGCCCTGGGAATCCTCAATATCGACTCCGGATGCCATGAAGTCTCATAGCATCAGGTCAAACTTGGGCAAGGAAACTTCCTGCTGATTACCACATACCGCCCTCCCTCAGCCAATGAATTAGTGCTCCAGGCAGGGTAGCTGTTGATTATGAGAGAAGAAATTCCTTCGCACCTCAGTTTTAAATGAGTGTCCCCTTATTCTGTAAATATGCCCCCTAATTCAAGATTCCCCCACTAGTGGAAACATCTTCTCAACATCTACCCTGTCAAGCCCCCTCAGAATCTTGTACGTTTCAATAAGATCGCCCCTCATTCTTCTAAATTCTAGTGAATATAGGCCTAACTCGTTTAGCCGTTCTTGGTAAGTCAAACCCTTTGTCCCAGGAATTAGCCTAGTGAATCCCATTTGAACTGCCTCCAAAGCCAGTATATCTTTCCTTAAATACGGGGACCAAAACTACTCCAGGTGCGGCCTCACCAACAACCTGTCCAGTTGTAACAAGACTTCCCTAGGTTTAAACTCCAACCCCCTAGCGATACAGGCCAAAATTCAATTTGCCTTCTTAATTACTTGCTGCACCTGCATGCTAACTTTTTATGTTTCATGCACAAGAACACCCAGATCCCTCTGTGCTGCACTGTTTTGGAGTCTCTCTCTATTTAAATAACAGTCTGCCTTTTGGTTTTTCCTACCAAAGTGCATGACTCACACTTTCTTACACTAAACTCCATCTGCCAAGTTTTTGCCCATTCATTCAACCTGTCACTATCCCCTCGCAGATTCCTTATGTCCTCATCATAACACACCCTCCCACCTATTTTTATATCATCAGCAAATTTGGATACTTTACACTCTACCCCCTCCTCAAAGTCATTGATATAGATAGTAAATAATTGAGGCCCTAGGACTGATCCTTGTGGCACTCCACTAGTTACATCTTTCCAACCTCAAAAAGACACATTAATCCCAACTTTCTGTCTTCTGTATGTTAACCAACCCTCAATCCATGCTAATACATTATCCCCAATACCGTGAGCTCCTATCTTGTGCAATAACCTATTTTGTGGCACCTTATCAAATGCCTTCTGTAAATCCAAATACACCACATCTACCAGTTCCCCTTTATCAACTCTGCTTGTTATATCCTCAGATAATTCCAGCAGATTTGTCAAACATGATTTCCATTTCACAAAACCATGTTGACTCTGTTTGATAGTGTTAAGCTATTCTAAATGTCCTATTTCTTCCTTAGTAATGGACTCTAGCATTTACCCAATGAGAGATGTTAGGCTGACTGGCCTATAGTTTCCTGCTTTTTGTCTCCCTCCCTTCTTGAATAGGGGTGTCATATTAGCAGTCTTCCAATCCACTGGGACCCTCCCAGAATCCGGTGAGTTCTGGAATATTTCGAACAATGCCTCCACTATCTCTGCAGCCACTTCCTTTAAAACCCTTGGATGCAGGCCTGGCCATCAGGTCCTGGAGGCTTGTTTGCCTTTAGCCCCATTAGTTTCTCAAATACTTTGCCCCTCGTGATAGAGACTGTTACAAGATCTTTCCTCCCATTTGTTCCTTGCTTATCTGATATCTTTGGGATGTTTATAGTGTCCTCCAACATGAAGACTGATGCAAAATAATGGTTTAAGTGATCTGCCATTTCCCTGTTCCCTGTCATCAATTCTCCAGTCACATCCTCCAAGGGTCCTACGCTCACTTTGGCTACTCTCTTTCTTTTTATATACCCGTAGTAGCTGTTGTTTTTATATTTCTTACCAATTTACTTTCATAATCAATTTTTTCCCTTGTTAGTTTTTTTAGTCATCCACTGCTGGTTCCTAAAAAATTCCCAATCCTCTGGCCTACCACTAGTTTTCACCACTTTGTATGCCTTAGTTTTTGATTGGATACTCTCCATGACCACCTTTGTTAACCACAGGTGGTTCATCCTTCTCATCGAGTCCTCCTTTTTGACCAGGATAAATTTTTGGTGAGCGTTATGAAATCTGCTTAAATGCCTGCCACTGCTCATCCACTGACCTTCCCCTTAGTCTATTTTCCCAGCCCACTTTTGACAACTTTTTTTTCCTACCTCTGTAACTGTCCTTATTTAAGTTGAGGACACTGGTTTGAGACCCCAGTTGCTCACCCTCAAACTGAATTTGAAATTAAGACCATAAGACCATAAGACATAGGAGCAGAAATTAGGCCATTTGGCTCATCGAGTCTGCTCCGCCATTCAATCATGGCTGATAATTTTCTCAACCCCATTCTCCCGCCTTCTCCCCGTAACCTTTGATCCCTTTACCAATCAAGAACCTATCTATCTCTGTCTTCTACCATGTTGTGATCGCTACCCCCTAGAGGATCTTTAACTACGATGTCTCTTACTAATCCAACCTCATTACACATTACTAGTTCTAAAATAGCCTGTTCCCAGGTAGGTTCTGCCATGTATTGCTCTAAGAAACAACCGTTAATGCACTCTACAAATTCATCTTCCAGGTTACCCCTGCCAATCTGATTTGTCCAGTCAATATGCAGATTAAAATCACCCATGACAATTGTAGCACCCTTCTTACACACATCCATTATTTCCTTATTGTCCTACAGTGAGGCAACTCTTCGGGGGCCTGTAGACAACACCCATCTGTGACTTCTTAACCTTAATCTTTATTTCCACGCAAACTGATTCCACATCACGATCTATTGAGTCTCTATCACTATTCACCACCGCACTGATACCTTCCTTTATTAACGAAGCTACCCCACCTCCTTTTCCTTTTTGCCTATTTTTCCTGAATGTCGAATACCCTTGAATATTGAGTTCCCAATCGTGGTCACCCTGCAGCCACGTCTCTGTAATAGCTGTCAAGTCATATCCCCATTTACAATTTAAATCATTTATTTCTATTTGATAGAGTAAATAAGGAGAAACTGTTTCCAGTGACAGGGAGGTCGGTAACCAGAGGTGACGCAGATTTTAAGACAATTAGCATAAGAAGCAGAGTGTAATAATACCTGAAAAGGAAGAATACGGTAGGGTTTACAGGGAGAAGAAGGTGCAATGGGCACTAGGTGAATTGGTCCTTTTGAAAGCCAGCGCTGATACAATGGGCTGAATGGCCTCCTTCTACAATTGTAATACTTCTGTGTTTCTATGATTCTGTGAACATGAGGGGGAAACAAAACTGAAGCAGCGATTTGTGGTGATCTGGAATGTGCTGCCTGAAAAGTGGTGGGGGGGGCGGGGAGGCGCGTGGAAGCAGTTTCAATAATAACTTTCATAACGGAGTTAGTAAATACTTGTTTGAAAAGAATTTTTCAGGGCTGCGGGGAAAGGGCAGGGGGAATGGGACTAACCTGACCTCTCTTTCTAAATCTGACACAGGCACAATGAGCAGAATGTACTCCTTTCGCGTTTTTCATTCTAAGATCTGAATGTCCTGAAGAGAAATGAAGTTAGTGTTTTAAATTAGATGCCCTGTAGCTACAAAACTATGTTTTTTCTTTTGCAATACCTCAGTTACCTCTACGTTGATGGTGATACTTTGCTAAACTGGTATTCAGCACCAAGATGTGAGTCTATTAAACAACTGGACAATCTTTTTTCTGACCAGCAGATGGAGCTTATAGTCCATCAACACCCTGATGTGGAGTCCATGCAGCACATTGACAAGAGGGAAGGCAGCACAGACAGACTGAAGCAAGTATTCAAGCACATGCCAGGCGGGGTGGGGGGAGGTCAGGTGAAAGTGCCACCAAATGCTCCAGAACCTTTCACCCCTCGGGCACAGACAGCAAATTAATGTGTGTTTTAGGGGGCAGCAGAACAATTGGCCGACTAGGCAAGTTGTACAATCCCCTTGTGAAAGGCGGCCATGGTGCAGTCACTGGTGGAGCTGTTCACAGCCCCTTGCAATGTCTTTATTAAAGGTTTGGACCAATATCCCTCATGGTTCAAGCTAACAGTGCAGCCTTGCAGTGCGAGTTAGGGGAATGCCTGTACCTGAGCTGAGAGCACAGCGTGCAGTCTAGTGGGTGAAGCTGCTGCCAATCGGTCAGGTGGAGTGGGGCGGAGGTGGGTGGGGTTTCGGGCAGCCCAATGAGCGCACCACACACTGGCCATCCAGGTGGGGGCCATCACTGTCCCGCATGTGTGAAGGGGCCTTGAGACCGAACCGAGAGAGGTTCTTAGGACCTACATGCTAACCCACGCTTTGATCCTGCAGGAGGAGACCATCAGGAACATGGAGCTGGTGATTTAGGGGTGTGCCTCATGGCTTACAGGGAGCAGAGAAGGAGAAGAAAGCGATGGTGGGAACTGGTCAGTCACATCTGCCACCTGCTGCAGGATTTAGCGCCACGGGGACATGGAGGGCATCCACTGCCAGTGGGCGTGAAAGTGACCACGGGGTTCAATTTCTACACCAATGGCTCCTTCCAGGACTCCACAGGTGACCTGTGCAGGATCTCACAAGCCCCCACCCACAAGTGTATCCGGGGGGTCACAGGCACCATCTTCATGAAAGTCGCCCATGCAGCGGCCTCAGACTGCAGCAGAGCGACGGTGTAACGGGACTCATGCCACAACCCGGACTTTGGTGGAGTAAACGATAGGCATTTTGAAAATGAGGTTCCGGTGCCTCGATAGGCCCGGTGGAGACTGCAATACAGTCCACCAAGGGTGTCATACATCATCGTCGCTTGCTGCACGCTCCACAACCTGGTGTTGCAAAGGGGGGAGGAACTGACTGGGGAGGAGATGGAAGAGCTGCATGTCTCCTCCGAAGAGGAGGACGTCGATGAGGAGGATGTCAAAGGGGAGGATGGCGAGGGGGTGCTCGAATGTGAGGATGCCGGCGATGAGGCCATCGCACTGGCCAGACGAGGCAGGCAACCGGGAGACCCTCACAGCCGCGAGATTCATGGAGGGTGATGACGAGATGCAGTGAGGACAGTCCTGACATCCTCACCCTGTATCTGTAAACGTTTGACTCCTGTGTGGCTGATGGCAGCCCACATACCCTCAGTGCTCAGGATCATGCATGGAGATGCAGAGGAGCCCCTAATAGTCGCTCGATCACAGGAGGATGATGATGACATGCAGTGAGGACACTCCATAGATCTTCACACAGCCTCTGTGAATGTCTGACTCCTGTCTGGCTGAGGGCAGCTCATGTACGCTCTGTGATCATATCATAGAGACGCAGCCGTGAAACTTTAAATGCACCTGTTCCTTTGTCAGTCTTCAGCATCTGTCCCCTTCAGGAGCACGGCATCACTGGTCACAAATGCTGAAGAGATGGGGACCAGCCCCACCTCAAAGCTACTGAGAACACACAGAGAGAATGATGGAACTCTGTGACGCCTGCCCACTACATTCTGGCAGCAATGACCAGCACCATCGAGGTGCAGGCATCAGTAATGTGTCCAGGGAGTGTGAGGCTGGACCATCACTTTGGTCTGAAGGCCGCACAGAGCACAGGGAAGAGGCCCTGGACTGAGACACCTGCCTTTATCTTGTGCAGAAAGGTTTCACATCTGAGTGACACAAACACTGCTCATCATAACAAAGAGCCATAGGCAGGGAGACATTCTTGGGAGTTTATTTACAATAGTGAAAAGTATGTAACGGGTGATTAACACCCATGTCCAGGCTGTACAACTAACTCTTCTTAACTTTCCTAACCCTGCCGCTACGTCTTGTTGCTCCCCTGATATCCACAGCGGAGGTGGAGGCAGCCTGCTGACTGCTACCCCCTGTCTATGATGACCTTGGCAGGCGTCCTCTGGAAGACCCCAGCCTGCTTTGGGTGTCCTGCTGTGGGCCAGCTGAACCCTCCTCGGCCTGTGAAACTG
This sequence comes from Cetorhinus maximus, assembly GCF_964194155.1. Taxonomy (NCBI): domain Eukaryota; kingdom Metazoa; phylum Chordata; class Chondrichthyes; order Lamniformes; family Cetorhinidae; genus Cetorhinus; species Cetorhinus maximus. The sequence continues at coordinate 71,100 of NW_027597473.1, read as the reverse complement.
GAGCTGCTGGGGTCACAGGAAGAGGGGATTCGGATGGGCCGGACACTCCCGGAGTCACCTGGGTGGATGGCCCTGGGGTGTGCACCTGCTGATCCTCCTCCCTATGGGTGCCTGAGGGCCCCAGGCTGACTCCTTGAGGAGAAGGGAGTGAGATAAAACTGCCCCTCACCCCTCTCGCGTTGACACTGTTGGAGGCCAACTCTGGCATCAGTGATGGAGTTCAGCCTGGACCTGGACCGAGGACCCTCTCGGCTGCTTCCTAGATGTGCCTGCGAAAGCATGGAGAGATAATTAGTGCATGGCAGGGGACTGCGGAACAGGGGAACTCACTCACAGCATGCTTGTCTGATGGATGTCGCACTGCTGGACCCTCACTTGGTTGAGCACCACCAACCTCACCGTCAGCACAGGAACGGTCCAGATCATCACTGGCCAGCTGGATGGCTCCGTTTTTAAAGTCCGTGAGGACCTTGATGTTGGGCGCTCCTACACCAGTCACTAACCTCTCCCTGTTGTTGTGTGCCAGCTTGTCCTGCATGAATACAGTTGGAGCGAGTGTAAGCAGGATGCCTGCCAGGCCAGATGGGAAGGATGCCTGGCCTGTGTGGGTGGTGAGTGGTACCATGGACAAGATGAGGACACAATCCACAGGTCAGATGGAGGTGTGTGTGAGAGAGTGAATAGTGACGTCCCTTAAACTGGCAGTGAGTGAGATCCCTGTGGGTGTGTGATGGGAATGTGAGTGTGTGAGTTGAGAATGATGAGAAGCGACTTACCCTGGCAGAACGGAGGAGGTCACTCATCCTCTCTTGGCACTGGGTGACCGTCCTCTTTTGCAGAGCATTGGCGCTGACCACCATTGTTACCACCTCCCAGGCTGAATTGGTGACCTTGCTCGCTGGCCTTCACCCAGAGCTGGGGGTAGAGGACATCGTGACAGGCCTCCAATACACCCAGCAGGTGCCCGAGGGAGGCGTCGCTAAATTTGGGGCATGTTTCATCCCTTTGGCAGCCATGACTTTGCAGCAGCTTCTGATCCCGTAGAGAGAGAGAGAGAGACAGAGAGAGAGAGAGAGAGAGAGAGCTCTGTGCAGGGGTGTCCTTTAAATATGGTGCCCGGATTACCGACGACCTGAGGTGATGACGGGGCAGGTGAATCAGAGGCCAGCGCACCAGCAATCCGGCGTGGTTCTCGGGATCGCTTTGTTAATCAGGCGGGACGTGCCGGGAATGGGATGTTACGGTGTGAAAACCCGTCATGGCAGCCGGCCGGTGAAGCTACTCTTTCCACGCCCGCTACTGCACTCAGCGCAAATCTGGGATGATTCCACCATAGGTTCCCGAACTAGTAACCCGGAGGCCTAGATAAATTCTGGCTACGGTGACCCAGACCGGGACGGTCCCGGTTTTTCGTTAAACGCTCCAGTGTCCCGACAATTTGCTCCAAATAATACAAATGTCCCAGCTTGTAGCTGTTCTCTCTCTACGTGAGGCACGACAGAGATTTCCATCAGCACCTCACCCTCTCGCACAGCATCAGCGTCTCTTCTCTTCACTTCCTCTCCTTTCACCTTTACCCTCGTGCGTCACTTACTGTCGGCAATCCCAAGAAGAACATTCCCCGGCTACAGCCTGCCGATCGGAAATGCCGCCCACTAGCCAACCATTAAACGGCTGTGCTGGGTCACTCGTGTGTGTGTGCGTGTGTAGAAATCCTTCTCACCAGCATCGTCCAGAGCCAGTGTCGAGGGCAAACTGCTTTTCCCCCCCAAAACGGACTAGTTCACACTGGGGTAGCTTCTCGCTGCACTGACTGGGTCACCTTTCAGTGCCCTGATTGGCCGTTCTGTCAGAACGCTCTGATTGGCCGATCAGGGATTCCATGGGAGAGCCGGAGGCCAGTGGGGGAGAGTGGGGGGTGGGGGGGGTGGTGAGAGACTGAGGCTAGTGGAGGAGAGGTGGGGGAAGAGCAGAGGAAAGCCAGAGGCCAGTGGGAGAGAGTTGGGGAGAGTGGGGCGAGAGCCAGGAAGAGCCAAATGCAAGCAAGAGAGTTCAGGAGGCCAACAGGGGAGGCACTGGGGGTTAATTTCTAGGAGTTACTGGCGATATGACGCCCCTTGACCTCCGATAAATAAACCCAATGACCACTTGGGGTCCAGAAGAGAACCAACCTCTGATGACGACAGAAGATTGACAGCAGTGCCCGCCAACCACAAGTCGCGCTTGAAGAGATGGCCAGACAATGCCCATCAGAGGGTGGGGAGGATCTGAAACTCACTGCCTGATGGGGTGGTAGAGGCGGTAGCCCTCGCAACATTTAAGGGGTATTTAGATGAACACTTGAAATGCTGTAGCATACAGGGCTATGGGCCAAGTGCTGGAAAATGGGATCAGAGGAGGTAGCGGCTTGACGACTGGCGCAGACACGATGGGCCAAATGGCCTTTTTCCATGCTGTAAAACTCTCTGACTCTAGTAAACCACCAATCAGCATTGAGGAAGCTGGCGGGCAAGTCCAGTTGAGCCATGACACACTCAACCAAACCTCTCTTTGAAAGATTGTGTGCCTTCCTGCCTGTAGCTCTGGTTGCAAACAAAACCTCCCACACCTGAGGTATGTTCACTGGCTTAAAATCCAGAGCTTCTGGCTGGGAATGTTTATTATTAGAACCCAGTGTGCAAACGAAAATAAAGAAGGCTTTTAAATGGAGATCCGTCTTACCCACTGTGCATTGCACCATAAAGTTAGAGCAAGTTACAGGGGCGTGAATCTTTGGAACTCTGTTCCTGAAAAGGTGGTGGAAGCAGAGTCTTTGAATATTTTTAAGGCAGAGGTGAATAGATTCTTGTTAAGAAAGAGGGTGATAGGTTACTGGGGGCAGGGGGGATACAGATTTGAGGTTACAATCAGATCAGATCAGCCATGATCTTATTAAATGACGGAGCAGGCTTGAGGGGCCGAATGGTCTACTCCTGCTCCTCGTTTGTACGTTCATTGATTTCGCTATGGGTTAGATAACCAAACTAGCAATTCAGACAAGGAAAATTGCAAATTCCAGGATAAGAATGCAAGAAATGCAATGACCTCTGTTAGGCCCAGTAAAAGCATGTCATATTCATCATCTTAAATATGGACTTTGTGTTCATGTAGAAGCTTCTGGAACTGTCTTTAAATTAAAATGGACACATTTAAAATGGATTAAAATGATGAGCTGTTAGGATAGACGCCAAGTTGCCAGGTGACCCTTGCAACTTCAACAGCATTGATCATGTGACTGAAACTGGCTAGAGATAATGCGTTTTATCTGAAGACCCAGTCTAGCAGCTATATCCTTTGGGACTTGGCCAGCTCAGTCTGTGGTGGTATTTCCGAGCCACTCTTGGTGATGGACAGTGAGGTCCCCCACCCAGAGTACATTCTGCGCAGGCCTCAGTGCTTCTTCCAAGTGGTGTTCAAAATGGAGGAGCACTGGTTCATAAGCTGGGGGGATGGAGGGTGGTAGGTGGTAATCACAAGGAGGTTTCCTTGCCCCTGTTTGACCTGATAACATGAGACTTCATGGGGTCCAGAGTCAATGTTGAAGACTCCTAAGGGATCTCCCTCCCGACTGTATACCACAGTGCCGCCACCTCTGCTGGGTCTGTCCTGTCCCATTGGCAGGGATGGTGATGGTGCTGTCTGGGACATTGTCTGTAAGGTATGATCCTGTGAGTATGGCTGTGTCAGGCTGTTGCTTGACTAGTCTGTGGGACAGCTCTCCCCATTTTGGCACTAGCCCCCAGATGTTGGTAAGGAGGACTTTGCAGGGTCGACAGGGTTGGGTGTGTTGCTGTCCTTTCCAGTGCCTAGGTCAATGCCAGGCGGTAAAGAAATTGGACCTGCTGATACAAAAACCATGGATCAGCTGATCTGCTCTCGGGGAGAGCCAGCAACTGACACAATGGGCTGAATGGCCTTCTTCTGTGCTGTAACCATCCTATGATTCCAAAAGCTTAAAATTAGAGCAAAGCATTCAGGACAAAAGTTGGGAAACACTTCATCACACAGAGGGTGGTAGAATTGTGAAACTCTGTTAAAAAGCAGTCGATTCCAGGGCTCATAGAGTCATAGAGTTATACAGCACAGAAACAGGCCCTTCGGCCCATCGTGTCTGTGCCGGCCATCAAGCACCTATCCATTCCAATCCCATTTTCCAGCACTTGGTCCATAGCCCTGTATGCTATGGCATTTCAAGTGCTCATCTAAATACTTCTTAAATGTTGTGAGGGTTCCTGCTTCTACCACCCCCTCAGGCAGTGTGCTCCAGATTCCAACCACCCTCTGGGTGAAAAAACTTTTCCTCAAATCCTCTCTAAACCTCCTGTCCCTTACCTTAAATCTATTTCCCCTGGTTATTGACACCTCCACTAAGGGGAAAAGTTTCTCCCTAACTATCCTATCTATGCCCCTCATAATTTTGCACACCTCTATCAGGGCCCCCCTCAGCCTTCTCTGCTCTAAGGAAAACAACCCGAGCCTATCCGGTATCTCTTCATAGCTGAAACGCTCCAGCCCAGGCAACATCCTGGTGAATCTCCTCTGCACCCTCTCCAGTGCAATCACATCCTTCCTATAGTGTGGCGACCAGGACTGCACACAGTACTCCAGCTGTGACTTAACTAGCGTTTTATACAGCTCCAACGTAACCTCCCTGCTCTTATATTCTATGCCCCAGCTAATAAAGGCAAGTATCCCATATGCCTCCTTACCCACCTTATCTACCTCTGCTGCTGTCTTCAGGGATCTATAGACATGTACACCAAGGTCCTTCTGATCCTCTGTACTTCCTAGGTCCTACCATTCATTGTGTATTCCCTTGCCGTGTTAGTCCTCCCAAAATGCATCACCTCACACTTCTCAGGATTAAATTCCATTTGCCACAGCTCTGCCCATCTTACCAGCCCATCTATGTAAAATTAAAGCACATGGGATTGGGGGTAGTGTATTGAGATAGATGGAAAACTGGTTGGCAGACAGGAAACAAAGACTAGGAATAAACGGGTCTTTTTCCGAATGGTAGGCAGTGACTAGTGGGATACTGCAGGGATCGGTGCTGGGAGCCATGCTATTCACAATATATATTAATGATTTAGATGAGGGAACTAAATGTAATATCTCCAAATTTGCAGATGACACAAAGGCTGGGTGGGAGGGTGAGCTGTGAGGAGGATGCAGAGATGCTTCAGGGTGATTTAGACAAGCTGAATGAGTGGGCAAATGCATGGCAGATGTAATATAATGTGGATGAATGTGAGGTTATCCACTTTGGTAGCAAAAACAGAAAGGCAGATTATTATCTGAATGGCTATAAATTGAGAGAGGGGAATGTGCAATGAGACCTGGAGTCCTCGTACACCAGTCGCTGAAGGTAAGCATGCAGGTGCAGCAGGCGGTAAAGAAGGCAAATGGTATGTTGGCCTTCATAGCCAGAGGATTCGAGTACAGGAACAGGGATGTCTTGCTGCAATTGTACAGGGCCTTGATGAGATCACACCTGGAATATTGTATGCAGTTTTGGTCTCCTTATCTGAGGAAGGATGTTCTTGCTATAGAGGGAGTGCAGCGAAGGTTTACCAGACTGATTCCTGGGATGGCGGGATTGACATATGAGGAGAGATTGAGTCGGTTAGGATTATATTCGCTGGAGTTCAGAAGAATGAGGGGGCATCTCATAGAAACCTATAAAATTCTAACAGCGCTAGACAGGGTAGATGCAGGAAGGATGTTCCCAATGGTGGAGGAGTCCAGAACCAGGGATCACAGTCTGAGGATACAGGGTAGACCATTTAGGACTGAGATGAGGAGAAATTTCTTCACCCAGAGAGCGGTGAGCCTGTGGAATTGGCTACCACAAAAAGTAGTTGAGGCCAAAACATTGTATGTTTTCAAGAAGGAGTTAGATATATCTCTTGGGGCGAAAGGGATCAAAGGGTATGGGGAGAAAGTGGGAGCAGGCTATTGCATTGGATGATCAGCTATGACCATAATGAATGGCAGAGCAGGCTCGAAGGGCCAAATGGCCTACTCCTGCTCCAATTTTCTATGTTTCTATGTATATCATCCTGTAATCTAAGGCTTTCCTCCTCACTATTTCGACACCACCAATTTTCATGTCATCTGCAAACTTACTGATCATACCTCCTATATTAAGTCTAAATCATTAATGTACACTACAAACTGCAAGGGTCCCAGCACCAATCCCTGCGGTACACCACTCTTCACAGGCTTTCAATCATAAAAACAACCTTCGACCATCACCCTCTGCCTCCTACTACTAAGCCAATTTCAGATCCAATTTATCAAATTGCCCTGGACCCCATGGGCTCTTACCTTCTTGACCATTCTCCCTTACGGGACCTTGTCAAAAGCCTTACTGAAATTCATGTAGACTGCATTACCCTCATCTACACAACTAGTTATCTCCTCGAAAAATTCAATCAAATTTATTAGACATGATCTCCCCCTGACAAAGCCATGCTGAATATCCCTGACTAACCCCTGCCTCTCCAAGTGGAGATTAATCCTGTCCCTCAGAATATTTTCCAAAGTTTCCCTACCACTGATGTTAGACTCACTGGGTTGTGATTACCTGGTTTATCCCTATTACCCTTCTTGAATAACGGTACCACATTCGCTGTCCTCCAGTCCTCCGGTACCTCTCCTGTGGCCAGAGAGGATTGTGGTCAGAGCCCCTGCAATCTCCTCCTTTGCCTCACATAGCACCTACATCGTCCTTCTCCATAGTGAACACAGATGAAAAGTAATCATTCAAAACCTCACCTAGATCCTCCGGCTCCATGCACCAATTGCCACTTTGGTCTCTAATGGGCCCTATTCATTCCCTGGTTATCCTCTTGCCATTAATATATTTATAAAATGCCTTGGGATTTTCCTTTATCTTGCCCACCACTGTTTTTTCATGACCCCCCTTCACTCTCCTAATTACTTTTTTTAAGTACCCCACTACACTTTCCACACTCCTCTAGGGCTTCAGCCCTCTGTATCTGCCAGAAGCCTCCTTTTTTCCTTATCCAATCCTCTATATCCCTTGACATCCAGGGTTCCCTGGACTTGTTGGTCCCGCCCTTCACCTTTACGGGAACATGTTGGCCCTGAACTCTCACTATTTCCTTTTTTCATGACTCCCACTGGTCTGATGTAGACTTTCCTACAAGTAGCTGCTCCCAGTGCACGTGGACCAGATCCTGTCTTATCATATTGAAATTGCCCTTCCCCCAATTCAGGATCTTTATTTCCGATCCATCTTTGTCCTTTTCCATAACTACCTTAAATCTTACAGAGTTATGGTCACTATTCCCGAAATGCTCCCCCACTGACATTTCTACCACTTGCCTGGCTTCATTCACTAAAAGATGAGGTTCAGTACCGCCCCTTCTCAATTAATCGATTTAAACATGAGTATATATGGAGTTAGGTTGCAGATCAGCCATGATTTCATTGAATGGCAGAACATTCTCAAGGGGCTGAATGGCCTCCTTCTGTTACTGCACTCCTATAATCTTTTACAGTGCCTTTCTACTCCAGTCTCACAATCCACAGAATAAGGAAACAACACTGGGAATGCACTGTCCATCATTGTGCAGATACTTGGCCAAATGTAGAGCTTTGACTTAGCCATTCTGCATATGTGAGGCTGAACAATGAGAGTAGAATCCTCTGGCCTTTAAACAATAGTTGAATGTCAAGACCATTACTGGGTGCCCACCACCCCCCCTCCCCCACCCGAAGAGGTTTTCCTGGAGGCATCTAATTAGGATGCCGCCCCCTGAGTCGGCTGTCCAATGAGGCTTGGTGAGCTGGTCCCTGCAGGCCCAAATCAGAGGACCTACAACCTTGCAGCCCCATTGGTAAAGGTGGGTGCTGCTGCAGCAGGAGGGAAACAACGAGGGCACCTCCATCTTGATGCACCTCTGAAAAAGTAGCGAATCTAATTAAACGGTGCTCATGGCTGCCACGACACCTGGGCCAAATGGCCTCCTTCTGCGCTGTATAATTCTACAATAAGTGACCTGAGAAAGGGAAGAAATATTTCTTTGGGTTTCAGCTGAGGATGAAAAAGGCTGGAAGTCAATATCCACACAGAGGCAAAGGAAGCCATACTAGTGGCCCCCCCATCTTCCCTGTGCTGGCTTGAGGGGGCTTCCTGTCACTGCGCCAGGCCTCTATCTCCTGGGAGTGCCTGAGGTTAGTGGATATAAAATGCCTCGGAACACAGGCTTGTCCATCTCCACCAATAGCCCCACCATCCTGGCTTGGACAAGGGTCAGGAAAAGCACTGTCAACGCAGTTTCTTCCTTTTAGCCCACCAAATTTCAGGCAGGACTACATAGATGTTTAGAGCATGTTTAGGCCATTCAGCCCAACAGGCCCTGTTTTCTCATGGGAGGGGAGCATCACTGGCTAGGCCAGCATTTGTGGCCCATCCCTAGTTGCCCTTGAGAAGGTGGTGGTGAGCCATCTTCTTGAAACGCTGCAGTCCATATGGTCTATCCACACCCACAGTGCTGTTAGGACTTTTCTGTAGAGGCTTGGTACAACTGAATGGTTCGCTCAGCCATGCTCACGGCAGTTAAGAGTCAACCACGGTATGGATCTGGAGTCACATGTAGGCCAAACCAGGTAAGGACGGCAGATTTCTTTCCCTAAAGGACATTAGTGAACCAGATGGATCTTTGGACCTATCGATGATAGTTTCATGGTCACCATCACTGAGACTAGATTTGCGTTCCAGATTTAATAATTGAACTTAAATACCACCAGCTGCCATGGTGGGATTTGAACCCATATCCCCAGGGCAACATTCTGAATTACCAATAACATTACCGTTACAGCACCGTACCCTTCTACTCCTTGCTCCCTCATGAGTTTACCCAGCTGTCTCTTAAATACAACTATACTACCACCTCAACCACACCTTGTCCTAAGTTATACCCATCAGGGACAGGCTGAGGTACTTTTCTCAAGAGAAGACTGAGAAGTGACCTAACAGAGATCTTCATAATGATGAAGGTGTTTAGTAAAGTAGATGTAGTGAGGATGTTTCTGCTTGTGAGGTAGCCCAACATCGGGGGCCAAATGTATGAGTTAGTCACTAAGAAATCCAATAGGGAATTCAGGGGAAACTTTGTCACCCAGAGAATGGTGAGAATGTGGAACTCGCTACCACAGGGAGTGGTTGGGGTGAATAACATGGATGGGTTTAGGGGGAAGTTCGATAAAGCCCATGAGGGAGAAAGGAATAGAAGGAGATGCTGATGGGCTGAGATGAAGAGGGTTGGGAGCAGGCTTATGTGGAAAATAAACACCATCATAGAGCAGCTGGGCCGAATGGCCTATTTTGGTGGCTGTAGAATTCTTCACAATGGTGAGTGAGTTCCACACAATTGAGAAAACTTTAACCCTGTATATCGAATTTAATTTCGATTTCGTAAGTGTAATTTTTAAAACATTCTAATTTTTGAAGGTGGTAAATGGTTTCATTTTAGTCATGAAATTTAGCGAGGGGAATGGTCAGACCTCATTTTTATTCAAGGAACTGATCAACCTCCGGATAGGCACAGCCTTAAATCATAAAATCAATGACATATGAAGGAGCTAGTTAATTCTCCTGAATGCTGCTTTATTTTATGAGAGATATATTGGCAGTCAGCTGCATTTAGCTTGTGGCAGGAATTGTCTTTCTCTAATCTATGGTCTTCACGTTACATCCACAGAAACTGGACGAATTGCATTCAGAGCTTCTGAAATTTCACTGCTCCTCTACCTTGTGGGTAGAATTTATTACCTGACGAATCTCTTTCTTGCCCATCGCCGTGTATTCAGACGACTGTTTTTTTTTCACTCTGTCATGCCAAGGCCCAGCATTTATTGCCCATCCCTAATCTGATTTTTGTGGGAGCCGCGCTCACCCAGGCAAGTGGGGAGTATTCCATCACACTCCTGACTTGTGCCTTCTAGATGGTGGGCAGGATTTGGGGAGTCAGGAGGTGAGTTGCTCGTCACACGATTCCTAGCCTCTGACCTGCTCTTGTAGCCACAGTATTTATATGGCTAGTCCAGTTCAGTTTCTGGTCAATGGTAACCCCCAGGATGTTGATAGTGGGGGATTCAATGATGGTAATGCCATTGAACATCAAGGGTCAATGGTTGGATTCTCTCTTGCTAGAGGTGGTCATTCACTTGTGTGGTGCGAATGTTACTTGCCACTTGTCAGCCCAAGCCTGGATATTGTTCAGGTCTTGCTGCATTTGGACATGGACTGCTTCAGTATCTGAGGAGTCACAAATGGTGCTGAATATTGTGTAATCATCAGCGAACATCCCCACTTCTGACCTTATGATGGAAGGAAGGTCATTGATGAAGCAGCTGAAGATGGTTGGGCCGAGGACACTACCCTGAGGAACTCCTGCAGTGATGCCCTGGAGTTGAGATGATTGACCTCCAACAACCACAACCATCTTCCTTTATGCTAGGTATGACTCCAACCGGTGGTGAGCTTTCCCCCTGATTCCCACTGACTCCAGTTTTGCTCGGGCTCCTTGATGCCACACTCGGTCAAATGCGGCCTTGATGTCAAGGGCGGTCACTCTCACCTCACCTTAAAGAGGAAAAGTTTGCAGGCCTATGGGGAAAGATCAGGGCAGTGGGGCCTAATTGGATAGTTCTTTCAAAGTGCCAACACAGACATGATGGGCTGGCTGGTCTCCTGAGCTGTAAGATTTTCTAACACTTTTTATTTATCTTTCACAGGATGCAAGCGTCACTGGCAGGGCCAACATCTATTGCACGTCCTTAACTGCCTTTGAGAAGGTGGTGGTGAGCCGCTTTCTTGAACCACGGCAGTCCATGTGGTGTAGGTACACCCACAGTGCTGTTAGGAAGGGAGTTCCAGGATTTTGACCCAGCGACAGTGAAGGAACGGCGATATATTTCCAAATTAGGATGGTGAGTGGCTTGGAGGGGAACACATATAACATATGTAAATAGAAAATAAGCACACAGTTATCAAAATATATTATTACTATCTTTCTTTGTTAATCTACACGTTTTGATAGTGCACATAAATATTTCATAATTTTAGCAATTTGCGATTCCACAGTAATTTAGTAAATTTAATTATTTCTATTGCAATAATATGTTTTACTAAATAGTTTTCACACTCTTGGTGTTCTTGCCTATTCCCCTATTGTATGTAGATTGAAAACCTAGATCCATGACTCTGTACTTTTCCATTTAAGTTTCTAGAAATTTTATCCACTATTATTTAAGAAAGATAGATTTCTGAACTCTAAAGGTGCCAAGGGGTATGGGGTAAGCACAGAGCACGGCGTTGAGATAGAGGATCAGCCATGATCATATTGATTGGCTGAGCAAGCTCGAAGGGCCGAATGACCTACTCCTGCGTCTATTTTCTATGTTTCTATAAACTAGCATTCTTTCCATCCAATTTCATTAATATATTCTTGTATTTTAAAACTCTCATCCTTGTTTTCAAATCCTCCATGGATACAGAGGCACCCTCTCTATCTCCGTGACCTCCAGCGCCACAGCCCTCTATGGTCACTGCGCTCCTCCAATTCTAGCCTCTTGCAATTCCCTGGTTTTCATCACCCCATTATTGGCGGCCGTGCCTTCAACTACCTGAGCCCCATCCCTGGAATTCCACCCTTCAACCTCTCCACCTCTCTTTACTCCATTTTAAGTTGCTCCTTAAAACCTACCTCTTTGACCAAGCCTTTGCCTGTCCTAATATCTCCTTATGTAACTCGGTGTTCTTGTTATGATAATAAAAGGACTGAAAAGGTCATTGAAGCAATAATTATTGCATACTTTTTGATATTGCAAATTTAATTCTGCGTTTTGTTTAAAAGTCATGATTTTACTCACGTGGTTTTATTGAGATCTCGCACGTAGTTTAACAGCAAGGTTGTGTCAAGCTTGGCACCAGGAACTGTTGTATTTTACACCCGTGATCCATCATTAACTGGACTAAGATTTATGATCTGAAAATAAACATTGTTACTATATGGAGAACTGGGGCAGGGAGGCGTTTTTTTAAACCACAGCCAAGGTTTTCATTATAGATGCCAAAAATGATCTTTGCCAAAGCAATTATAAAGTTTATTAATAAGTATCTGTGGGAAAAGCGAGCGCTGTGAGCATCTCCTGTCCATCTTGCAGAGTTCGACTAGTTTTTCAGGGATTGGTTTAGCGATCGCTGAAGGTCCTGCATGACAACGACAAAAAAAAAACACACAGCCCGTATTTATATAGCGCCCTTAATGACCCCCAAGGCACTCCACAGGGGTAATCATCGAACAGCATTTGACAGGCAAGCTGCTTTTGGAGATAATAGGACAAGTGACCTAAAGCTTGGTCAGGGAGGTAGGTTTTATCGAGTGTTTGAAAAAGGAGATAGGAAAGGTGGAGAGGGATTCCAGAGCTTAGGGTCCAGGCAGCTGGAAACATAGCCAGCAATGGTGGAGAGAAGGGCAGCGTGGGATACCTACAGGGCAGAGGACTCAGAAACGTGCGTGAAATAATTGAAATCCACAACAACTTGCACTTGTACGGTGTTTTTAATGTATTAACATATCCCAACGTGCTTAATAACCGAGATAAAAGCAAAATACTGCCGATGCTGGAAATCTGAAACAATAGCAAAAATTGCTGGAAAAAAACTCAGCAGGTCTGACAGCATCTGCGGAGAGGAAGACAGAGTTAACGTTTCGAGTCCGTGTGACTCTTCATCAGAACTAAAGAGAAATACAAATGTGGTGAAATATAAGCTGGTTGGGGGGGCGGCGGTGGTGGGACAGGTAGAGCTGGATGGAGGGCCAGTGATAGGTGGGGGCAAAGGAGAGATTGCCAAAGATGTCATAAACAAAAAGTCAAAGGGGTGTTGACGGGGGCGATATTAACTGTAATAGCTGCACAGGTCTGAAGGACAGCGGCAGAAGCGTTGCGGCCCACAGGTTTCACTGCGTCTCGTTTCCTTCCGATCGCTGTCGTGTTCAGCAGCAGTGTCCCGGAGAAGCTAAAACATCTTCAAAAACAATTTTGAAAATGAACTCCACAAAAAAAAACACTAAATCTATCATAATCTGATTTTGCTCAACATCTCCAGTTGTCAGCCTTGGGGCTTTTTAATAATAGTTAATTTAAGAGAGTTGGAACCGTAACAAGTCTTCAAATTAAAATCAGGACGAGTGAACTACGAGTAGGAAAAATGCAGCTCACAAACTCTTTGACAGTAATGTTATTGTTTGTAAATGTCACCCAGTGCTTCCCTGGAACATTTTACTTCATAGAACATTATTAAAAAAGCAGTGATACCAGACAGAAATATGCACCATGCTCAAGGACCTATTAAGACAAGTGGCCAAAAGCTCAGTCAAAGACATTTGGGCTGGATTTTCCAGACCCGTCTGCTGCCAGGGCCATCCAGTCCTGGACTTTCGGCTGTGCCGCCGAATCTCCTGCGGCGGGTCGGAAAATCCCGGCCATCAATTTTAGGGAGAATCCTAGAGGAGAAAGTGGTGGAGAGGGTCAGGGAGGGGTTCCAGAGATTAACCAGCTGAGGTGAATTGCAGATGTGCAGGAGGTCAGAATTATATGCGGGCATGATAAATACATGTTTGTGAAATAGGTACAATTCAAACCACACACTACTCGGCACTTGGTCAGTCTGGATGTGTACGTTAGGATGCACTCAGCATCGGACCATCATTGTTCATATGAAGAAGGTCATGTGGTATTGTATGGCCAGAAAGAAACACAAAACAGCAACAGTAAGTTTTATATACTGCACTTTATAGGGTATAGCCACATAAATAATGAGAGAACAGGCTTGATGGTGCCAATGACCTTTCTCAATCCTGAATTTCTTATGTCCCTGTGAGAACATGGCTGTCACTGAAGATGGTCTGCTGCCTATATGGAAGTCTGAATGATAACAGGTAATTAGCCCTGAGGGACTGTGGCCATCTCTCTCTATTCGAGAGAGACAAGTGGTTATATAGCTTGAGTGGTAACTCTACATCAAGCATGGGACAAGGTAAGGAGGCAGCCTCAATACACTACCACAGCTGGTCATTCTACACAACACTGTAGCAAACTGAGTTAACGGATCCACACACGAACAACAATATCCCTGCATGTAACCAGGACCATGGGCCTCTTAAACTAAAGTAACCTGCTAGACCCCATGCTGCCAAACAATTCTGCGGAATACTCAGGTCCCCTCTCAGCCATATTTTAACGTTACTACGGGTTTACTTAATCTCCAAGGCAAGGGGTTAAATATTGCATCCCAAATGCACCTCGATTTTAGGTACCATACCTGTAACGTGGTGCTCGATGGAAGTCTCTAATCTACGATGGTTTGGTGGAGAATCCAATCAAATGTAGGTCCCCATCACCTGACATTACAGCCAGGGGTAAGTTTCCCACGTGGGTTCTGCTGTTGTTTCATGGCCTCATCCTCCCTTTCCCTGTAACCCTCCTCCAGCTCCATCATCCTCCAAGACATCAGCATTCCAAGTATTCCCTTCCTCTTGCACATGCTTCATATTCATCACTTGGCCATTGGCGGCCGTGCTTTCAGCTGCCAAGGCCCTAATGCTCTGGAATCCCCTCCCTGAACCTCTCCACCTCCCTTTCCTCCCTTAAGAAGTTCCTTCGAACCCACCGCTTTGCACAGGCTTTGGACCACGGGCCCTAATATCTCTTAATGTCGCTCGGTATCAAATGCTGATTTGATGATGTTACTATGAAGAGCCCTGGGATGTTTTGCTACATTAAAGGTGCTATATAATTGCAAGTTTTTGTCCTTGTTGTTGCACGATCAGCATCTTTGACCATTACAGCTTCTTCCTGATGTGATGAGAACTTCTCCTATCAAGTGGTCCTGGTTTTCAGTTGTGTTGATGTCGTGGATACGAGCTAATATCTGTGGATAAATGAGGGAACGATTCTGTATGAATTAAGCTTGCATCAGTTGAGGACAGGGTAACAGCAAGCGTTTGCAAAGCATTTGAATGTCAAATATGAATACCTGCATTCAGTGAGGAAAAAAGAACTGGATCAAGTGAAGTTTTACGCTTTATATTGGATTTTACAGCACAGAAACAGGCCATTCGGCCCAGCTAGTCCTAGCTGGTATTTATGTCCCCTCTCTCACCTCTTCGTCTCACTCCATCAGCATACCCTTCTATTCCTTTCTCCCTCATGTCTATCTAGATTCCCCTTAAATATATCTATGTTATTTACCTCAACCACTCTCTGTGGTCAGGAATTCCACATTAAAAACAAAGAAGTTCTTCCTGAACTTTTTTGTGGGCTTAAGCATTACTATCTTATATTTATGACACTAGTTATCTCAGTCAGAGGAACAGTAAGGTCATTCAATGGTGCAAAAACATGAAAAGAGGAATTAGGGACATTAGTCCTGATTTAAATGCTTCAGTGTGTAACTGGTGCTCCAGCATATCTATTTAGTTCATCATAGTCTGAGTGAGATTGGTGGATACTCAGAATAAGTTCCAGCCTCACCTCACGTTCATGCTCGGAATTTCAGCAGCTACCACTGTGGTGGCTTCAGCTGGATTATTGGAGAGATTTAGGGAGCAAATTTTTGGAGTCAGTCGATTATGGGTTCAAGTCCCACTCCAGTGACAGGAGCATAAAACTCGAGGCTGACACTCGAGTGCAGTGCAGGGGAAGTACTGCAAGGTCGGAGGATCTGACTTTTGGATGAGATGTTAAACCGAGGCCTCTCATGTGGACATCTGGCATTATTCCGAAGAAGAGCAGGGGAGCCCTCTCCAGTATCCTGGCTAGTACTTATCCCTTGATTAACATCACATACAAAAAAAAGTTATCTGTTCATTGTCACATTGCTATTTGGAGGAGTCTGCTGTGTGCCAATGGGCCACCATGTTTCCTACATTACAATAGTGACTGCACTACAAAAGTACTTCATTGGCTGTAAAGCGCTATATATATGCAACTCTTTTATTCCCCGAGGAAACTTATTCAGATGCCAAAAGGTATAGGGGATAGGGTGGAGTAGTGGGTTTCAGATAAAAGTGCAGTCATTACTGATTTAAAAAAAAATTCATTCACAGGATGTGGGCGTCACTGGCTGGTCCAGCATTTATTGCCCATCCCTAGTTGCCCTTGAGAAGGTGGTGGTGAGCTGCCTTCTCGAACTGCTGCAGTCCATGTGGTGTAGGTACACCCACAATGCTGTTAGGGAGGGTGTTCCAGGATCTTGACCCAGCGACAGTGAAGGAACGACGATATATTTCCAAGTCAGGATGGTGAGTGACCTGGAGGGGAACTTCCAGGTGGTGGTGTTCCCATCTATCTGCTGCCCTTGTCCTTCTAGATGGTAGCGGTCGTGGGTTTTGAAGGTGTCTTTGAAGGAGCCTTGGTGAATTTCTTCAGTGCATCTTGTAGATGCTGCTACTGTGCATCGGTGGTGGAGGGGGTGAATGTTTGTGGACGTGGTGCCAATCAAGCGGGCTGCTTTGTCCTGGATGGTGTCAAGCTTCTTCAGTGTTGTTGGAGCTGCACTCATTCAGGCAAGTGGGGAGTATTCCATCACACTCCTGCCTTGTGCCTTCTAGATGGTGGACAGGCTTTGGGGAGTCAGGAGATGAGTTACTCGTCACATGATTCCTAGCTTCTGACCTGCTCTTGTAGCCACAGTATTTATATGGCTAGTCCAGCTCAGTTTCTGGTCAATGGTAGCACCCAGGATGTTGATAGTGGGTGATTCAGTGATGGTAGTGCCATTGAACATCAAGTGGCGATGGTTAGACTCTCTCTTGTTGGAGCTGGTCATTGCCTGGCACCTGTGGCGCGAATGTTACTTGTCACTTGTCAGCCCAAGCCTGGATATTTTCCACGTCTTGCTGCATTTGGACATGGACTGCTTCAGTATCCGAGGAGTCGCAAATACTTCTGAACATTGTGCAATCATCAGCAAACATCCCCACTTCTGACCTTGTAATGGAAGGAAGATCATTGGTGAAGCAGCTGAAGATGGTTGGGCCGAGGACACTACCCTGAGGAACTCGTGCAGTGATGTCCTAAAGCTGAGATGACTAACCTCCAACAACCACAACAAACTTCCTCTATGCTAGGTAGGACTCCAACCAGTGAAGAGTTTTCCCCATGATTCCCACTGGCTCCAGTTTTGCTAGGGCTCCTGGATGCCACACTCGGTCAAATGCTGCCTTGATGTCAAGGGCAGTCACTCTCACCTCACCTCGGGAGTTCAGTTCTTTTGTCCATGTTTGAACCAAGGCTGTAATGAGGTCAGGAGCTGAGTGGCCCTGGCAGAACCCAAACTGGGCATCAGTGAGCAGGTTATTGCTAAGCAACTGCCGCTTGATAGCACTGTTGATGACCCCCTTCCATTGCTTTACTGATGATCGAGAGTAGACGCATGGGCTTCATGTGAATGCTTCAGCCTTATCTTTTGCACTGATGTGCTGGGCTCCCCCATCATTGAGGATGGGGATATTTATGGAGCCTCCTCCTCCAGTGAGTTGTTTAATTGTCCACCATCATTCACGACTGGATGTGGCAGGACTACAGAGCTTAGATCTGATCAGTTGGTTATGGGATCATTTAACTCTGTCTATCACTTGCTGTTTATGCTGTTTGGTGCGCAAGTAGTCCTGTGTTGTTGCTTCATGACACCTCATTTTTAGGTGTGCCTGGTGCTGCTCCTGGCATGCCCTCCTACACCCTACATTGAACCAGGGTTGATCCCCTGACTTGTTCATAATGGTACAGTGGGAGATATTTTTATTTATCCATTCATGGGATGTGGGCATCCCTGGTCAGGTCAGCATTTATTATCCATCCCTAGTTCAGGGGGCATTTAAGAGTCAGGAGTCACATGTAGGCCAGACCAGGTAGATTTCCTTCACAAAAGGACATTAGTTGAGCCAGATGGGTTTTTATAACAATCAACAATGGTTTCATGGTCACCATTAGACTTATCATTCCAGATTTTTTTTAATTGAATTCAAATTCCACCATCTGCCATGGGTGGGATTTGAACCCAGGTCCCCGGAGCACTAGTCCAGCAACAATACCACTACGCCATTGCCTCCCCACATGCCGGGCCATGAGGTTACAGATTGTGTTCGACAGCACCTCATGGATGCCCAGTTTTGAGTTGCTAGACCAGTTCGAAAACTATCTCATTTAGCACAGTGGTAATGCCACACAACACAATGGAGGGTATCCTCAATGTGAAGGTGGGACTTCATCTCCACAATGACTGTGTAGTGGTCACTCCTACCGATACTGTCATGGACAGATGCATCTGCAGCAGGCAGGTTGGTAAGGATACTGTTTCTCTCAGCACCTGCTGCAGACCCAGTCCAGCAGCTACGTCCTTTAGGACTTGGGCAGCAGTGATGCTACCAAGACACTGTTGGTGATGGACATTGAAGCCCCCACCCTGAGTACATTCTGCACCCTTTCCACCTTTAGTGCTTCCTCCAAGTGGTTTTCAAGATGGAGGAGCACTGATTCATCAGCTGAGGGAGGGCAGTACATGGTAATCAGCAGGAGGTTTCCTTGACCACATTTGGCCTGATACCATGAAACAATGTTGAGGACTCCCAGGGAAACTCCCTCCCTGGTGTATACCATGTGCCACTACCTCTGCCCTGTTGCACCAGCAATGGTGGTGGTGTCTGGGAGGTATGATTCCATGGGCTGTTGCTTGATTAGTCTGTGAGACTAGTTCATAAGGGGGATTTTGCAGGGTTGGGTGTGCTATTGTCCAGATAATCCATCCAGTTTCATTCTGTTTAGGCTTCAGTGGCTTGATAGGCCATTTAAGAGTCTAGGGTCACAGTAAGGCTGGCAGTTATGAGTGAACTAGATGGGTTTTTACAACGATTGACTAGCTTTTAATGGGAATTAAAGCTACTGTGGTGGGCTTTGAACCTGGGTCCCCAGAGCATTAGCCTGGGCTTCTAGAATTAGTAGTCTAGTGCCATTATCACTATGCCACCTCCTCCCCGTCCACATGGGCAAGCTTTGTGCCTCTTGTGATTTACCTGGGGGCTTGGGGCGCTTATAGTTCCCCATTGCTTGCAACCCGCCAATCAGAGTCGACTTGCCAACCAATGAGCACCTTTTCTCCTGTCGTATAAATTCCTGCGATCATTTGAAATTTGGCATTCTTGTGTTTGTCCTCATGAGTGCAGGACAGAAAACTTCAGCAACATGTCTCTTGTTTGCAGCAATATTCAGATTCGCTTTTTGCTCGCTTTTACAATTGGGTGTGAGCCTGTAGCAGAATTTTAGGTTTAATGTAATTTTTTAAGCGTTATTTTGTTCAAGTAGACAAGAGATTACATTATTAATATAAAATTTGACATTCCAGCAGCTTAACATTAAAAATAAAATTATTGAATCTTCATTACCTTTTCTAATTTCATATGGATGACATTTCTTCATATAACCGACACGTTGCATTTGCTACCTGTTGCTCAGTGGGTAACAATCATGCCTTGAGGTCAGAAAATTACTAGCTCAAGCCCCCTTCTGGAGACTTGTGCACATAATCTAGGCTGGCAGTGCCACTGTGGCGGAGGTGCTGCACTGCTGGAGGTGCCGTCTTTTGGGTGAGACATTAAACCGTCTGCTCTCTTAGGTGGACGTAGAGGATCCCATAGGCAGAGTTTTGAAGAGCAGTGGAATTATCCCTGGAATCCTGTGCAGTATTTATCTCCCAAGCAACATCAGTAAAAAAAAAAATAGATTATCTGGTCATTGCAGTTTGTGGGGCTTTACTGTGCACAAATTATTTTCTTTATTCTTTCACAGGATGTGGGCGTTGCTGGCAAGGTCAGGACTTGTTGCCCATCCCTAATTGCCCTTGAACTGAGTAGCTTGCTAGGTTATTTCAAAGGGCAGTTAAAAGTCAACCACATTGCTGTGGGTCTGGAGTCACATGTAGGCCAGACCAGGTAAGGATGGCAGATTTCCTTCCCTAAAGGGACATTAGTGAACCAGATGGGTTTTTAAGGCAATTGACGATAGTTTCCTGGTCCCCATCTGTGAGACTAGCTTTCAATTCCAGATTTATTAACTGAATTCAAATTCCACCAGCTGTCACGGTGGGATTTGAACCCATACCACCCCCATTCCTCCTCCTCCTCCTCCTCCTCCTCCTCCCTCCCCCCTCCCCCCTCCCCCCTCCCCCCTCCCCCCCTCCTCAACAAAACCCTGCCATGGTCTCAAGAAGAAAACTCTACCAGACTGTCCCAACTATAGTCAACGTGCTACAATATGCTGACAGGCCCTCAAGGTCTCTGATGCCGAGGCAGCTCACTGCCACCTTCTCAAGGGCAATTAGGGATGGGGAACAAATGCTGGCCTCACCCAGTGATGCCCCCATCCCTAATTGCCACAGATATCCCCAGGTTCTCAAAAGGAGCAACAGCTAATTGAGGGGACACAGTGGTGTGGTGGTAATGTCACTGAGCTTAGGAACCCAGAGGCCCAGGCTAATGCTCTTGGGGGCATGGGTTCAAATCCCACTATGGCAGCTGGTGGAATTTGAATTCAATAAATAAATCTGGAGTTGAAAGCTAGTAACAGTGACCATAAAACTATCATTGATTATTGTAAAAAAAAAATAACCCACTGGTTCACTAACATCCCTTTACTGACATGAGACTCCAGACCCACAGCCTTTGAAATGGCCTAGCAAGCCTCTCAGTTCTAGGGCAATTGGGGGATGGGCAACAAATGATGACCTTGCCAACAACACCCACATCCCATGAAACAATAAAGAGAGAAAAAACAGCAGGCTTGAGGAGAGTGGTGAGAATTTGGAACTTGCTGACAAGTGGCAAGTAACATTTGCGCCACACAAGTGAATGACCACCTCTAGCAAGAGAGAATCCAACCATTGACCCTTGATGTTCAATGACCTTACTATCATTGAATCCACCACTATCAACATCCTGGGGGTTACCATTGACCAGAAACTGAACTGGACTAGCCATATAAATACTGTGGTTACAAGAGCAGGTCAGAGGCTAGTAATCCTGCGATGAATAACTCACCTCCTGACTCCCCAAAGCATGTCCACCATCTACAGGTCACAAATCAGGAGTGTGATGGAATACTCCACACTTGCTTGGATAAGTGTAGCTCCAACAGCACTCAAGAAGCTCAACACCATCCAGGACAAAGTAACCCGCTTGATTGGCACCTCTTCCACCACCTTAAACAGTCACTCCCTCCACCACCATTGCACAGTAGCAGCAGTGTGTACCATCTACAAGATGCACTGCAGCAACACTCCAAGGCTCCTTCGACAGCACCTTCCAAACCTGCGATCTCTACCACTGAGGACAAGGGCAGCAGACACATGGGAACACCACCACCTGCAAGTTCCCCTCCAAGCCACACACCATCCTGACTTGGAAATATATCGCCGTTCCTTCACTGTCACTGAGTCAAAATCCTGGAACTCCCTTCCTAACAGCATTGCCTTGCATCCTCTGGTGTTTAGAAGAGTAAGAGGTGACTTATTCGAACCTTTAGGATCCTGAGGGGTCTTGACAGGGTGGATGTGGAGAGGATGTTTCCTCTTGCGGAAGAATCTAGAACTAGGGGTCGCTGTTTAAAAATAAGGGGTTGCTCATTGAAGACAGAGATGAGGAGAAATTTTTTCTCAGAGAGCGTCGTGAGTCTTTGGAACTCTTTTCCTCAAAAGGCCATGGAAGCAAAGTTCTTGAATATTTTTAAGGCCGAGCTAGATAGATTCTTGATTAACAAGGGGGCGCAAGGTTATGGGGGCGGGGGTAGGCAGGAGGTTACAACCAGATCAGCCATGATCTTATTGAATGGCAGAGCAGGCTTGAAGGGCCAAGTGGCCAACTCCTGCTCCTAATTCGTATGTTCGTGGATGTACCTACACCACAGGGGCTGCAGCGGTTCAAGAAGGCAGCTCACCACCACCTTCTCAAGGGCAACTAGGGATGGGCAATAAATGCTGGCCCAGCCAGCGAAGCCCACATCCCGTGAAAGAATAAGAAAACAACTTGCATTCCTAAAGTGTATTGAATGTAGTAAAAGACCCTTCAGGCAGTGCGGTCAAACAAAATAATGTCACTGACCCACACAAAGAGGTATTGTTCCAGGCAACCAAAAGCTTAGTCCAAGGTTTTAAGGTGTGACTTGAAGGAGAAGAGAGAGGTGAAGAGGCTTAGAAAGGGAATTCCTGAACTCCGGACCCCAGCAGCTCAAGGTAGAGCCGCCAATGATGAAACGATGAAAAATATGGGATGCACGAGGGGGCTGCAGAGATGTCGAAGGGTTGTAGGGCTGAATGTCGATCTTGTCCGCATTCCCAGGATCAATTTTTTTTCTCTCTAACTGACCGAGTCACAGATTGAAGGCAATTATCGGGTTTGGCGCTAAGTTAATCACTTTTGGTCCTTTGGTCTTTGCTGTTGTTGCATTGCGGCATTGTCAGTATGTCACTCGTTAAAAGTTAGCTGAATGTCCCTTTGCTGCCGGATGAAGGGGATGTGAAGGAGGTAATGAGAGGTGTTAATACAAAGGCGGTCTCTCTAACATTTCAGGGGAGAGGACTGAACAGGTTTTCCAGCAAGTGCTGAGCTGTCCCCTGTCTGCCAGTTGTTATTTTAACCCTGCTGACTCTACCGCCTCACCCATGTGCCCATTACTGTTTCTTTCTATAATCATGTTTTTGGGGCTTTTGAACGTGGAGCCAAAAACATGTTATTTCCTGCCAGCCATTGCTGTTCTTTATATCATTTTCTGTCCAAGTTGCTAGTTTACGGTTCATTTACTTTAATCTTATAGTTAGAACAGGGTGATCATAAATATTTTACTGTCCTGCTACCACCAAGCAAAGCGCGTGACTGAAACAGCTTATCTTTATTTATTTGTTCATGGGATGTGGGCTTCGCTGGCTGGGCCAGCATTTATTGCCCATCCCTAATTGCCCTTGAGAAGGTGGTGGTAAGATGTCTTCTTGAACTGCTGCAGTCCATGTGGTCTAGGTACACCCACAGTGCTGCTGGGGAGGGAGTTCCAGGATTTTGACCCAGCGACAGTGAAGGAAAAGCGATATATTCCCAAGTCAGGATGGTGAGTGACTTGGAGGGGAACTTCTAGGTGGTGGTGCTCCCATCTATCTGCGGCCCTTGTCCCTCTAGATGGTAGTGGTCGTGGGTTTGGAAGATGTTGCCTCTCCACGTTCCAAGGATTGTATTCAGTTACATCCAGCTCCTTTCTATAAAAATAAGTGTGATCAAAATAAACAATTCTGCTTTACTCAATTTGAACCCAATGACATATTCTTTTACACATCACTGCCTGGCCAAAGAAGGCCAGTCTCACACATTCTTCGTGTTATAGTTCACTCAGGAAACATGAGTTGTACTTTTTACATACATGTAGTCCAGACCTATGAACAGTGATGGTAGAGGCTGCAACTTACATCCCATTACATGGCCTACCAGGAATCTCTCCCACCAATACCACCTGCTATTGGTGTGCATTGGAAGGATTTGCAGGTTGATACTCAACTTCTTTGGCCACACTTTCTTGGTCATCAAGTCCTGAGGTGGGACTTGAACCTGGAGCTTCTGACCCAGAGGCAGGGGGACTACCCACATTGCCACAAGACCTCCTCCCACACCACTTAATTTCTTTTGTCCTTTCCTGGGGTGTGGGCGTCTCTGGCTAGGCCAGCAATAATTGCCCATCCCTAATTGCCCTTTGAGGAGGAGGTGGTGCTCAGCCACCATCTAGAGAACTAAGTGTCTTGCTAAGCAAAGGGCATCCAAGTGTCCACCACTGTGATGTGGTCTGGACTCACATACAGGCCAGACCGGGCGAGGATGGCACATTTCCTTCCTTCGAGGACATTAGTGAAGGAATTTAGGAATAAAAAGGTAGTGGGTTGTTATGACAACATTTCCACTAAGCTAAATGGCTGCAGCCCATAAGTTCCCATGTAGGCCGTGTATAAGTTATCCCCTTTAAATGACCATATAGGCATTGGCTGTGCAAAAATATTTAAAGAGGCTGCTACTTAAACAAATGGCCCGTGCATTCCAAAAATTATGAGGGGGAAGTTGATTATCACAATTTGGCAGATCACTGCTCATACCAGCATATTGTTCCAGATTTAGTACTCTCCGATTGCTGTAGTGGGATTTGAAATTCCCATCATTAGGTAAGGCCTCCAGATAACTAGTCTAGTAACATAATAATCACTAAGCTACAAACCCCTATACAGTAAAAGTGGCCCAATATCTTCCTTTTCTAACTGTGCCTCAGTCCTGGAAGTTGCCAGAACTAAGATACAGAGCAGCCTGATCTAACCTTCAGCCAGAAGTGCCGAGTGGATGATCCATCTCGGCCTCCTCCGGAGGTCCCCAGCATCACAGCTGCCAGTCTTCAGCCAATTCGATTCACTCCATGTGATATCAAGAAACGGCTGAAAGCACTGGATACTGCAAAGGCTATGGGCCCTGACAATATTCCGGCAATAGTACTGAAGACTTGTGCTCCAAAACTTGCCCCGCCCCTAGCCAAGCTGTTCCAGTACAGCTACAAGGCTGGCATCTACACAGTTATGTGAAAAATTGCCCAGTTATGTCCTGTACACAAAAAGCAGGACAAATCCAACCTGGCCAATCACCACCCCATCAGGCTACCCTCGATCATCAGTAAAATAATGGAAGGTATCACCTACAGTGCTATCAAGCGGCACTTACTCAGCAATAACCTGCTCACTGATGCTCAGTTTGGTTTCTGTCAGGGTCACTCAGCTTTTGACCTGATTACAGCCTTGGTTCAAGAATGGACCAAAGATCTGAACTCAAGAGGTGAGGTAAGAACGACTGTCATTGAAATCAAGGCAGCATTTGACTGAGTGTGGCATCAAGAAGTCAATGGGAATCGTGGGGAAACTCTCCGCTGGTTGGATTCACATTTAGCACAAAGGAAGATGGTTGTGGTTGTTGGTGGTCAATCATCTCAGCTCCAGGACATCACTGCAGGAGTTCCTCAGGGTAGCGTCCTAGGCCCAACCATCTGCAGCTACTTCATCAATGACCTGCCTTCCACCATAAGGTCAGAAGTGGGGATGTTCGCTGATGATCACACAACATGCAACACCATTCATGGCTCCTCAAATTACTGAAGCAGTCTGTGTCCATATGCAGCAAGACCTGGACAATATCCAGGCTTGGGCTCAAAGTGGCAAGTAACATTCACACCACACAGGTGCAAGGCAATGACAGTCTCCAACAAGAGAGAATCTAACCATCGCCCCTTGACGTTCAATGGCATTACCATTGCTGAACCCCCCCTATCAACATCCTGGGGGTTGCCATTGACCAGAAACTGAACTGGACTAGCCATATAAATACTGTGGCTACAAGAGCAGATCAGAGGCTGGGAATTCTGTGGTGAGTAACTCACCTTCTGACTTCACAAAGCTTGTCCACAATCTACAAGGTACAAGTCAGGAGTGTGATGGAATACTCTCCACTTGCCTGGATGAGTGCAGCTCTAACAGCACTCAAGAAGCTCAACACCATCCAGGACAAAGCAGCCCCCTTGATTAGCACCCCATCCACCACCTTAAAAACTCATTCCCTCCACCATCGACGCACAGTGGCAGCAGTGTGTGCCTTCTACAAGGAGCACTGCAGCAATTGACCAAGGCTCAACAGCACTTTCCAAACCCGTGATCTCTACCACCTAGAAGGACAAGGGCAGCAGATAGATGGGAACACCTCCAACTACAAGTTCCCCTCCAAGTCACACACATTCTGACTTGGATATATATCGCCGTTCCTTCACTGTTGCTGGGTCAAAATCCCGGAACTCCCTCCGTAACAGCACTGTGGGTGTACCTACACCACATGGACTGCAGAGGTTCAAGAAGGCAGCTCACCACCACCTTCTCAAGGGCAGTTAAGGCTGGACAATAAATCCTGACCCAGCCAGTGACCATATTTGTGCATGAATTTAAAAAAAGACTGGAGGGGTTGAATGGCCTTCTCCTGTGCCTGCACTCCTTCCTTTGATCGTTAGTTCCTAAAGGTTGCATTTAGTCTTGCGTTATCTCCTGGAAATGTTTTTGATCTCCTGAGCGGTCAGAGAGAGGCCCTCACTGGCCTTGGGGGACTATTCTCTATATCGTGCCTCTCTCACAAGGCTGATGGGGGCTTCGGTGGGGGTGGGTGGGGGGGGGGTGGGGGAAGCAGGTATTGTCAAGAAGTCATGATACCATGTGGGACAGGATTGGCAGACCACTTAGTCACTTCCTGCCCACCAGTTTTAATATGTTTGTGTGTTCCACCTTGTGTAATCACAAATAAAGTCACACACTATTTACTTCCTATTTTGGAACTCAGAGAATGATGCACAATCTGTTCAAAAACAAAACAGAACAGTTAGCATTTATATAGCACCTCCCAAGGCCTTAAGACACCCACCCCTCCTGCCCAAAGCTCTTTACAACCAATGAAATGCTTCTGAAATGCAGTCCCTGTTGTAACCTAGGAAACACAGCTGCCAATTCGAGTGCAGCATGCTCCCACAAACAGCAACACAACTATGACTCGGTCATTTGCTCTCATGATGCTGGTTATGGGATAAATATTGTCCAGGCCACTGGGGAGAACTGCTCTTTCCAAATAGTGACCCCTGGGATTTTTTATTTTTTTAAAAATCTCCAGCTAAGGGAGCAAACGTGGCCTCAGTTTAAAGTTTCATCTGAAAGACGGCACCACCACCAGTGCAGCTTACCCTCAGCGCTGGCGCTGGGAACATCGGCTGGGTTTTGTTCTTGAGTACGGCTTAACACCACCACCTTGCTGACTCAGGCACGAATGCCATTGAGCCACAGCCGGCAATGAAAGCTCACCAACACGGCGCGAGAAAAGTGCGCTTTCCACAACACTGCTGTGGCAGTTACACAATTACAGGTGCGCTCACCTATGATCTGATTCCAATGTGACGCAGGGAAGATGCCACTGTCAGCACTGTCTATAATCTCCGCACTGCCTGATCTCATTGTTATCAAGAGTTTTATTTATAGGCAGTTGCGATGCTGTTGCTGGGAGTGGCCTTGAGGCAAGGCTTCCAGCAACATTCTGAAGAATCATCTGGAATCTTTTGGTATATTCCAGCAGTAAATTAGGTAAAGGATTTTTTTTCTTTTTAAAAAAAGCAATGCTTTAAAAATAATTGTATCTCTTTTCTAAGAATTGAGAGTAACAGGTTAGCTCAGCCAGATTAAATGCCTCCTCTCCCACCTTCGTTGTATTCTTTGCTCTTCACAGCCAGATTATTGGAACAGTCAACAATGCTACCAAAACCCTAACATTTTTCATTCCAAATTCAAGTTTCTCCGAATATTATGGTGGGATTTGAACTCACGTTCTTTGAGTTATGCTTTTGTTAAAATTTTTGTGGGCATCAGTGGCTAGGCCAGCATTTATTGCCCATCCCTAACTGCCCTTGTTTGAAGAGCATTTAAGAGTCAACCACGTTGCTGGGGGTCTGGAGTCACATGTAGGCCAGACCAGGTAAGGACAGCAGATTTCCCTCCCTAAAGGACATTGGTGAACCAGATGAGTTTTTAACAACAATTTGCAATGGTTTCACGGCTATCATTAGACTTCTAAATTTCGGATTTGTATTGCCATATGGCATGGTGGCATTCGCAATCACACTGCCCCCATCTGCCATGGTGGGATGCGAATCCAAGTTGTGGAATACTAGTCCAGTGGCAATACCACTGTACCACTGCCTCCACCACTCTGCTTTATTCTTTCATGGCTTATCACTGGCAAGGCCAGCATTTGTCACCCATCCCTAATTGCCTTTGAACTGAGGCCAGTTAAGAGTCAACTACATTGCTGTGAGCCTGGAGTCAAATGGAAGCCAGATTTCCTTCCCTAAAGGACATTATTGAACCAGATGGGATTTTTCCAGCAATTGATGATAGTTGTCATGGTTACCACTACAGAGACTAGCTTTCAATTCCATGTTCATTGAATTTAAATTCCAGCAGTTTCCATGCTGGGGTCTGAACCCATGACCCCCCACCCCCCCAATTAGCATTAACTTGGACCTCAGGATTACTAGTCCAGTGACATCACCATTATGCCACCATCTTCCCCATTTGTCTACTAGTCTAGCAATGTAATTATTATGCTACCACACCACCTTTAAAAGTAAGGTAGTCACTAATATATGCAATAGGGAATTTAAAAGAAATAATTTTTATCTTTACTCTTTCATGGGATGTGGGCATCGCTGGCAAGGCCAGCATTTATCACTCATCCCTTATTGCCCTTGAACTGAATGTCATCCTGGGCCACTTCAGAAGGCATTTAAGAGTCAACCACATCGCTGTGGGTCTGGACATGTAGACCAGACCAGGTAAGGACGGCAGATGTCCTTCCCTGAAGGGCATGAGTGAACCAGAGGACAATCGGTGATGGTCACCATTACTGAGACAAGCTTTCAATTCCAGATTTTAATAATTAAATTTAAATTCTACCAACTGCCGTGGTGGGATTTGAACCCACGACCCCAGATCATTAGGCTGGGCACCTGAATTATTAGTCCAGTGACATTACCACTGCACCACCCCAAGTGCCTACTGAGAATGTGGAACTCACTACCACAAGGAGTAGTTGAGGTGACTAGCACAGATGCATTCAAGGGAAGGATGGGTAAGTATGAGGAAGTAAGGAACGGAAGGATTTACTGATAGAATGAGGTGATAAAGCTTTTGCAGGAGGGTGGTACCGGGCATAAGCACAGCCATGGATAAGATGGGCCAAAAGGGCTATTTCTGGCCTGTAAATACATAATATATTTTTAGGGCATTTTTTTTTTGCCATTTTCCTTTTATTACTGAGGGGCGACCTGATCGAGGTGTACAAGATTATGAGGGGCATGGACAGGGTGGATAGGGAGCAGCTGTTCCCCTTAGTTGAAGGGTCAGTCACGAGGGGACATAAGTTCAAGGTGAGGGGCAGGTGGTTTAGGGGGGGATGTGGGGATGGTCTGGAATGCGCTGCCTGGGAGGGTGGTGGAGGTGGGTTGCCTCACATCCTTTAAAAAGTACCTGGATGAGCATTGGGCATGTCATAACATTCAAGGCTATGGGCCAAGTGCTGGTAAATGGGATTAGGTGTTTCTCACGTGTCGGTGCAGACTCGATGGGCCGAAGGGCCTCTTCTGCACTGTGTGATTCTGTGATCCTGCTGACTTAACTGCAAGCTGCTCCAGAAGACTACAACGGTGGATAAAGTTTCACTTCAATCCAGTCCAGTTTTTACTCCAGAGATGAGCCTAATGGTTTGCAAAGGTTGTACCCAGCAGGAAGACTTCCAGCCTTGAGATCTGATACTTCTGACAAGGCAAGGTCCCTAAATTTGACATTTGTTTAATTATAGAATTGCCCTGGGCAGTGTTCTTTACCTTCCTGTAAGGAGGGCAATGCAGGGTAGGCCCTGTTCCCTCCCCCCACACCACAACCCCCAACTTAAAATATAAATAATAAAACATTGCATGGTTGGGCCATTGCTATGGGTTGGTGCACCACCCCAGGCACTAACTTATACTTGGCAGGAGTAGTTCAAAGGGGGAGGTGCAGAGTTTCTGTGGCTGTTTTATGCAAATTGGTTGTGAAATACAGCCAGTGAGGGGAAACGTCTTGTTTTATTTCCTTAGCAGACCCAACACACATCAGTTTGTGATCAAGAAATGCAACATATTCCCAACAAGTTGGCAAACACCCCCTCAGCAAACAGACCCAGGCAGGTGGTATTCCTCTCCCTCTCTCTCTCTCTCCCACTCTCCTCTCTTTTTCTTCCTCCCATTCCTCTTTCCTCCCCACCTCTCCCCATCTCCTTTCCCTCCCCACCTTCCCTTCCTTCTTGTCTGTCCTCCTCTCCTCATGTCTTCCCCTCCCTCTCTCCCTCTCTCTCTCTCTCTCCTCTCCTCTTCTTTCCCTCGCAGTCTCTCCTTCTGTCTCTCTCTCTCTCCATCTCCCCTGCCCTCCCTTTATTCCACCCACCCCCAAATTTCTCTGCCTGCTCTCTCTCTCTCTCTCTCTCCCTCTCCCTCTCACCCCTCCTCTTCATCCTCTCTCTCTCCCTCTCTCTCTTTCTCCTGGCAAAGAAAACGCTTGATCCATTTGCAGAGAAATCGCCCGCAGGAAACATCACATCAAAACTAATCATAACGATTAAAATCAGCTTTCTGCAGAGAGACTGGGGAGGGAAGGAGTAATGAGCGAGTTGTGGCTGACTGTTGCACACACACACACACAGAGAGAGAGAGAGAGAGGGAGAGAGAGAAAAAAAATGCTGGATCTGAAAATTAACCGCGATTGTGAAATAGAAATAATAATAAAAAAAGGACACACACAAAAAAAAACCACACACACAAACAACAAAAGAGATGGTAAGAAATCCGTGCTGCACCTGGGTACACAGTTAATTAAATGTAACTTTTCTTTTGCAGATTGGGTTAGACGCGAGAAGCTGCAATGAGCTAATTGTATCCTGATCCTTGCCTTGGGGGGTTTAAAAGCCCTAGAGCAACAATTCCTCTCTCTCTCTCTCTCTCTTTTTGCCTACCTTAAGCCAGCTATTGGAAGACGGGTGCTTACAGATCTCTCCCGTGTTCTGTGCAGAGCAGAGCAAAGGGGGCTGTCAGGGTACAGAAAGCAGCTGCAGCACAAACTGATGTCCGATGTTCCAGGTAAGGTTGCAATGGTGTGTGTGTGTGTGTGCAGGAGGAGGCGAGAGGAAAGCCTCTCTCTCTCTCCCTCTCTCTCTCTGTGTGTGTGTGTGTGTGTGTGTGCAGGAGGGAGGAGGAGGCGAGAGGAAAGCCTCTCTCTCTCCCTCTCTCTCTCTGTGTGTGTGTGTGTGTGTTTTGATTTGTGTGTTGCTGGGACTTTGGGGGACGCTGCTGCTTTTACGCATGTGCCAAGCAGTCGGGATCTGAGCACCACAGACAGACAGGAGACAGACAGACAGACGGGAGACAGACAGGAGACAGTGCCCTTTTCCCCTGTATCACATTCTAGTGGGAGATGTGTGTGCGAGGGGGTGGGGAGCCACCCTGCCATTGATAACTTCTCATTAATAACCCAGCCCCACAAACCTCCCCCCCACCCCTGGAGACGAGACCACCCCCCCCAAACACAGACACACAGACAGAGCCAGAGCCAGAGCAGGAATAGGGGCCATCACTGGCTGCTTCACATCCTCTCCCACAGCTTTGCTGCATTCAGGGAACGGCTGCTTGCTTTAACTAGCCTTGCCTTGCCCTGCCCTCCAACCCTTCACATTCCCCTTCCCTCCCCCTCTCCCATCTCTGCCCCCTTTCAACCCCCACCCCACCCTACCCCCATTCTCTTGCTCTCTCCCTATTTTCTCTATTTCCTCTTCCAATCCTTCTCCTTTCCATTTCACCCCTTCCCTGCTCATATGAACATCAATACAATCACCTCTACCTCCTTTTAACCCTACCCCACGCTTGATTCCTCCCCCCCATTTGATTCCTCCCTCTTCCCACTCTTCCCGCATTCTCCCTCCCATCCTCCTCTATCCCTCCCTCCTTTATCTCTCAGTCCCTCCTCTCTCTCTCCCCCTCACTCCCTCTGCTCTGTCCCTTGCTCCCTTCTCTCTCTCTCTCTTTCTCCCTTCTCTCTCTCTCTCTTGCTCCCTTCTCTCTCTCCCTTGCTACGTTCTCTCTCTCTCTCTCTCCCTTGCTCCCTTCTCTCTCTCTCTCTCTCTCCCTTGCTCCCTTTTCTCTCTCTCTCTCTCTCTCTCCCTTGCTCCCTTCTCCCTCTCTCTCCCTTGCTTCCTTCTCCCTCTCTCTCCCTTGCTCCCTTCTCCCTCTCTCTCCCTTGCTCCCTTCTCCCTCTCTCTCCCTTGCTCCCTTCTCCCTCTCTCTCCCTTGCTCCCTTCTCCCTCTCTCTCCCTTGCTCCCTTCTCCCTCTCTCTCCCTTGCTCCCTTCTCCCTCTTTCTCCCTTGCTCCCTTCTCCCTCTCTCTCCCTTGCTTCCTTCTCCCTCGCTCTCCCTTGCTCCCTTCTCCCTCTCTCTCCCTTGCTCCCTTCTCCCTCTCTCTCCCTTGCTCCCTTTCTCTCTCTCCCTTGCTCCCTTCTCTCTCTCTCTCTCTCTTGCTCCCTTCTCTCTCTCTCTCTCCCCCTTGCTCCCACCCCTCTCTCTCTCCCTTGTTCCCTCCTCTCTCTCTCCCTTGTTCCCTCCTCTCTCTCCCCTTGTTCCTTCTTGCTGCCTCAATCTTCCTCCCCCCTCGCCCTCCCTTCCTCCCTCTCCTTCTCTCCCTCTCCTCTCTTTCCCTCTCCTCTCTCTCTCCTTCTCTTTCCCTTGCTTTCTCTCTCTCTCTCTCTTCTCCCTCTCTCTCTCTCCTTCCCCCTCTCTCCCTCTCTCTCACCTCCCCCCCCCTCTCTCTCTCTCCTTCCCCCCCTCTCTCTCTCTCTCTCCTTCCCCCCTCTCTCTCTCTCTCTGTCTCTCCTTCCCTCTCTGTCTCTCTCTTTCCCTCCCTCCCTCCCTCCCTGTGCTAGCTGCCTTTCTCCTGCCCTCTCAGGGCCCTCTGTGTCTCTGTGAAACCCTACACCAGCCCGCACCGACCTTTGTAAAGTGAAAACACTGTGTGCTTGTGGTGGGGCCACCGGCTTTCTCTGCTATGGGATTTTTTTTAACAGTGCCAGTCTCCATTTCAAACTGCCCCAGATCCTGTTTGATGAAAGAGGCCCTTGTCGAGGCATATTTAATGCCTGTGGGGTTAATTGTTAACAGGAGGTACTTTTCCATGCGTGTCGATACACATCCACTCAATAATCTCTTTGTATTTACCATATTGGTTGAAATATTACATTTGCCTCTTGTGTCTGCATGTTTATCTAATACATAAACCAGTTTATAAAAACTACTAACTGTGTGTGTGTGTGTGTGTGTGTGTGTATACGCAGAATGTCCATCTTCTCCAGCCTCGCATTCTTTAGGAGTCCTGAGGTATTCGTCTTTGTGCCGCTTGGGTTTTTTGGGACATGCTTTCATCATCATAGAAGAGTATGTAAGGCAGGAGCCCATTCAGCCCATCATGTCAGTACTGGCCCTTGGAATGGAGCTATTCCATCAGCTGCCCGTTCAATTTTTAAAAAAAATAAATAAACCGTTTCACAATAAGGTGATGCCTGACCTTCCCATTGCAGATCAGCTGTGATCTGATTGAATGTTGGAGCAGGTTCGATGGGCTGAATGACCTCCTCCTGTTCCTCAGCAGGTGGGACACAGTCACAGCTGCCCAGGAGGAACTGGCCTTGCAGTCTCAGGGTGTTTTTTATAATTATTAGAAAACAGTGAAGAGGATAGAGGGATCAGATTTTTAGCCAGGAGAAATATGTGACAAGAGTTGGTGATGAAATGCAAAAGTCCTGAACTTTCTCCATCCTCCCGCACAGTTGGCTAATCTGAGCCTGGGTGGACATTAGGAACGGGCCTGAATGTTAAACCACGGCCAAAAGAGCAGAGAATTTTTGCAGCTGCAAGTGGAATAAATCCTAAGGGGACCAGGACAGTGCTTGTTCTGTGTGTGTATTTCCACTACCTCCATCTAATGGATCTAGTCTGTTTAGTCTTTTCTAAATTGATGATTAAATGTCTGTCCCAGTGTAATCAAACAAAAGCATTTCCTTTTTTTAAAGGACCACAACTAATACAAAACTAAATCACAACCTGAAGCAAACTTGACTTCAATAATATTAGTATGTTGCTGAAAAAGGACACATGTTGCTGAAGGTTTTCATCTTCCACTCATCAGGACAAACACAAGAATGCCAAATTTCAAACCATCACAACAATTTATACCACAGGAGAAAAGGGTGCTGACTGGTTGGCAAGTCAACCCTTTCAGCAATGCTCAAGTTCCGTACTATCAGGCAAATATTATTGTCGTGTCTGCCATACACTCAACAACAATTTGCATTTATATAGCACCTTTTTAATGTAGTAAAACATCCCAAAACACTTCAGAGGAGTACCATCAGACAAAACTCGATGCATGAAGAGATACTAGGGCAATGACCAAAAGCTTGGTTAAAGAGGTAGGTTTTAAGGAGAGTCTTTAAAGGAGGAGTGAGAGAGAGTTAGAGGGTTGGGGAGGTTTAGGGAGGGAATTCCAGAGCTTAGAGCGCAAGCAGCTGAAGGCATAGCCACCGGTCGTTAATGGGATTCAGGGATGGGCAAGAGGCCAGAATTGGAGGAGGACCGATATCTTGGAGGATTGTGGGGTTGAAGGCGATTAGAGACGGAGGAGGCAGGGCAGGGCAGGATAAGAGTTTTAAAATGCCAGCCCGGGAGCCAATGTAGGTCAGCGGGCACAGGGGTGATGGGTGAATGGGACTTAGTGTAAATTAGGGTATGGGCAGTTTAGAGTTTTCCCATCACGTATGCCTGCACACAGACCTACAGCAACTATAACATGGATGTGCCAATTCTCGATTTGACCTTTGCAGGATTCGGGAGGGTGTTTGGATTAACTTTTACAATTTACTGCTGATTGTAGAACAAGGCAAAATAATCCAACTATCGCAGGTGATGAGTTCAAAAAGCAAAATACCGCAGATGCTGGGAACCTGAAATTAAAAAAAAACTGAAAATGCTGGAAACACTCAGCAGGCCAGGCAGCATCTGTCTCTCCATCACCTTACAACAGTGACTACACTTCAAACAGTACCTCATTGGCTGCGAAGCATTTTGGGATGTCCTGAAAGTTGCTATATAAACGCAAATTCTTCCTTTTTAAAAAAAGTTTATTCTTTTATAACAGAGAACGGATATGTTGAGGAATCTTAGAATGATGCAGTACTTTAAAGAGGCCATTTGGCCCTTGGTGCCTGTGCTGGCTCTTTGAAAGAGCTTTCCGATTAGTCCCACTCCCCTTGCTCTTTTCCCCATTGACCCTGCAAGTTTCTCCTTTCAAGTATTTACCCAATGCTCTTCAGCTGGAGTGGCTCAGCTCTCCCACCCCTGAGGGTTCAAGTCCCACTCCAGAGCTCAAGATCAAAGCAAAATACTGCAGATGCTGGAAATCTGAAAGAAAATTAGAAAATGCTTCTGTAGAGAGATTCGGAACGTCAACTCTGTCTTTTTCTCCACTGACGCTCAGCGTCAGTGGAGAAAAAGACAGAGTTGACGTTCCGAATCTCTCTACAGAAGCATTTTCAGTTTTTTTAAATTTCAGGTTCCCAGCATCTGCAGTATTTTGCTTTTGAACTCATCACCTGCGATAGTTGGATTATTTTGCCTTGTTCTACAATCAGCGGTGAATTGAAAAAAAGATAATACAAATCCTTACAGTCTGGGCAGCGAGAGTATTTATTTTCAGTGAATGGAGTGAAGAACTGAGGTGACCGTTACACAGAGTAGACATAGCTTCACCCTCCCGAATCCTGCAAAAGTCAAATCGAGAATTGGCACATCCATTTTATAGTTGCTATGGGTCTGTGTGCAGGCATACATGATGGGAAAACTCTAAACTGCCCATACCCTAATTTACACTAAGTCCCATTCGCTCGTTACCCCTGTGCCCGCTGACCTACATTGGCTCCCGGACTGGCATTTTAAAACTCTTACCCTGGTTTCCACATCCCACCGTGGCCCCGCCTCCTCCCTCTCTTGTAATCGCCGTCAACTCCACAATCCGTACGGACTCGAAACGTTAACTCTGTTTCTCTCTCCGCTGATGCTGGCGGACCTGCTGAGTTTTTCGAGCGTTTTCTGTTTTTTTCTCTCCCACTCCAGGACCAGGATGTTGCCTGGGCTGGAGCGTTTCAGCTATGAAGAGAGACTGGATAGGCTGGCGTAGTTTTCCTTGGAACAGAGAAGGCTGAGGGGGGGACCTGATAGAGGTATACAAAATTATGAGGGGCATAGAGAGGGTGGATAGGAAGAAACCTTTCCCCTTAGCAGAGGTGTCAATAACCAGGGGGCATAGATTTAAAGTAAGCGGCAGGGGGGTTAGAGGGGATTTGAGGAAAATGATTCTCCCAGAGGGTGGTTGGAATCTGGAACACACTGCCTGAGGGGGCGGTAGAGGCAGGAACCCTCACAACATTTAAGAAGCATTTAGATGAGCACTTGAAATGCCATAGCATACAGGGCTACAGGCCAAGCGCTGGAAAACGGGATTGGAATAGATAGGTGCTTGATGGCCGGCATGGACACGATGGGCCGAAGGTCCTGTTTCTGTGCTGTATAACTCTATGACTCCATGACTTGTTGCCTGCAAAAGATCCCAGCCAGTGGCTCAGTCATGCCAGCGATGCTGGTGCTGGTGCTGGTCCCCAGCCGGGGTAAATGGGGAGGGTTAGCCACAGGAAGGGTGTCCGGCTGTAAAACCGCCCACCAAGTCAAAAAAAAACCGTTGATTGATATGAAGCTGGTCGACCAACATTGCGGTGAACCTGTTCAACGTGGGAAAAGCCGAAAGAGAAAGGAAGGAAGGATTTACCCAATTTAAAGGTTACTATTGAATCCGCTTCCACCCCGACTGTTCAGGCAGCGCACTCCAGGTCACAACAACTCACCGAGGTTCTTACAATTTAAAAATAAATTCCCTCATCTCACCTCTGGTTCTCTTGTGCCAATTACCTTAAAGGCAGGAGCAGGGAATCCACAGCTGTCATCCTTTCCTCATCAAAACAGTTCGAGGTCACTTGACGGGACCCACAAGAGGGTTGAGGTCATTTGAGAGATAGGTGAGCAACAATCTGCAACTTGCTGCCAGTCTAAGTGAAGGCTTTGGTGCTGCAGTTTGGAGTTCAGTGATCAATGCTAATAATAGATTCACGCACAACTGCAAGACATGGCCCTTTTGTCGTGACTTTCTAGTTCCCTTTATTATTTGCTTCTAGCAATCTGTTTTCAGCTGGTGAAGGAACACTTTGTGCAAAAACACACCAATGTGCTATTAATTGTGTGTGCGTGTGTGTGTCACTGTGTGCACTCCAGTGTCCATTTTTATAGCAGAGAGCAGCTGGTTCACATTTGCCATTGTATCTTTCTTGTAGCACACCGATTTCCTCACAAAATGATCACTGCAAAGCGTTTGTACCATTAATAATGAAAGATCAATACCCCCCTCAGCACTGCTGAAATCATGTTCTTCGTTTTTAAAGAATCAATTATTTTAGCACCTTTTTTTTTC
Organism: Cetorhinus maximus; assembly: GCF_964194155.1. Lineage (NCBI taxonomy): Eukaryota > Metazoa > Chordata > Chondrichthyes > Lamniformes > Cetorhinidae > Cetorhinus > Cetorhinus maximus. Next base: position 33,734 of record NW_027597473.1, on the reverse strand, counting down.
TCTCTGCCAACGTTGTTGGGGAAATGCATTTTGTTTCCTGACCTATACTTTAATCACCCAGCTGAATAAATGAAAAACAGTTCCTGTGTTGTAAAAGGTGAATAAACAAAGCTGAGGTGATGTCTCTTTCTAAGCGGTTGGACATTGCGTGATTTCAGAGAGAGAGAGAGTTGGGGGAGAAATATAGGAAAACAATCAAAAGGTATTTTGAATTAAATTGTCTGGGGTAAATCCTACATCAGACATGGTAAAAAGGATACAAATCATGTCCCATTTCCAATGGATAAATACATTCCTTCTTTTATAAAGGGCGAGGCAGTGGCTTAGTGGTATTATCACTAGGCTAGTGTTCCAGAGACCCAGGGTAATGCTCCAGGGGCCTGGGTTCGAATCCCACCACGGCAGACGGTGAAATGTGAATTTAATAAAAATCTGGAATTAAAAAGTCTGATGATGACCGTGAAACCATTGTCGATTGTTGTAAAAACCCATCTGGTTCACTAATGTCCTTTTAGGGAAGGAAATCTGCTGTCCTTACCTGGACTGGCCTACATGTGACTCCAGACCTGCTAATAATGTGGTTGATTCTGAAGTTCCCTCTGAACAAAGGAAGCCCATATCTCATGCATGAAATGAAATGCAAGGACTATGGGCAAAGAGCAGGGGGAGTGGAATTATTTGGATGCCTCTTTCAAAGAATCGGCACAGGTATAGTGGTCACCTTCTGTGCTGTATCATTAGGTTGGGCTGTAGTGAATTGATTGGAAAAGGCTTCTTCATTCTGGCTTCCCATTCGCTGATCTCAGCTATTTGATGCATCAAAAGGAGGAAACATCCACCAGAAACCATTCCCTCATCGAAGACCCCACTGCTCGTCTACCTGGCTTTAATCTCCCACGGCTACAAGTGTCTCCGGACTGGCCAAAGCCTCTGTGCAACCACACAACATCAGTGCGGTCTCCAAGACCATCCAGGCTGCAGCTACGGTGCAGTCCAAACAATAACTCACATTGTCGAGGAGTGTCCACCAACTAAGCTTGAAGGCGGGCTTAAAGCACTCCACCTAGCCACTGACCAGGCTATTGCCTGTCTCCTTGACTATGTAAGCGCTAAATAAATGAATCAATCAAATCTCCAAATCTGAACAGTTCTACACATATATGTGTCCACGACAGATATCTTTAAAAACCAAACCACTAATGATTTGTATCGCACCGCTCAAATTCACCATCAGGGTTTTGTTTAGTATGTGACAGAACAGAGCAAAGCAAGAATAACATTTCTTAAAATAAAAGACTTTACATTTCTATAGTGCTGCTCATGACCTGAGGACACCTCAAACAGGACATCCCAAAGCGCTTCTCAGCCAATGAGTAACAACCACAACTTTTCTTTTTATTTTTTTCATGGGATGTGGGCGTCGCTGGCAAGGCCAGCATTTGTTGCCCATCCCTAACTGCCCTTGAACTGAGTGGCTTGCTAGGCCATTTTAGGGGGCAGTTAAGAGTCAAGCCCATTGCTGTGGATCTGGAGTCACATGTAGGCCAGACCGGGTAAGGATGGCAGGTTTCCTTCCCAAAAAGACTTTAGTGAACTTACGTTTGTATAGTGCCTGTAACATCCCAAGGTGACCAACAGGAGTATTATAAAACAAATGATGATACTGAGCAGCATAAGGAGATATTTCACCTTCAATTGATGCCTGAACAAGGCTTCTGGCTCTTCATTTCCAATGTCTATGCATAGCTATCTTTTTCTCTCTCTAACTGTACTTAACAACCCATTTGATTCCTGAACTTCTACTCTTAATCTAACCCTTTATTGTATCCATCTATCATTTTGAACAGTTGAAAATTTGAACAGTGGTGTTGGTGTAATGTAAATTTTTATTCTAAAGTGATTGTTGGGCAACCTAACAAGCATCCAACATAACTGGCTTGATAAGAGCAAAGTTATCCGCTCTCTATCTAGCCTTACACCTGACGTGGAACACCTTGTGATATAACCAAGTATTAGATGCTCCCCATGGTCCAATTTGCTAACATACATTCCATTTTGTTTTTCTTTATTCTTTCATGGAGTGTGGAAATCACTGGCAAGGCCAGCACTTGTTGCTAATCCTTTATTGCCCTTGAGCTTAGTGGCTTGCTAGGCCATTTCAGAGGGCAGTTAAACCTCTAGGGTAGGATGTTCCCCTCGTTGGACAGGCCCGGGAGCGGCCGTAAAACCATTTGCCTCCCACAACCCAGCCCCTGACTGCGATTTCACACTGGCTGGGAAGAGCCGGGCCGAGCTGGGGTGGGGTCCTGTCGGCTGTTGGGTCCAATGGTGACTCCGGCGGCCGGTTTATAGGTGGCCCAGGCAGCCACTGGAAGGCTGCCACAGAGGACATTCCCTGAGCCGGCACGATGGACCCGAACGCAGCTGGATACGGCGGGCAGGAGGGCAGGTCGGGTGGGCACTCAGCACTCCCCCTCCGGTTCTCTGATGGGTGCCTCGCCATCCCCCTGGAGGAGGTGGCTGCCAGGGGGGAGAGCCTTCTCCCCGGAAATGAGTGGCAGCGTTGGTCAGCAGCCGTGACGTGGCGCCACGCTCCTGGGTGCAGCTGCGCTCAGGAAGGGTGAGTACCATGTTGGCATGGTTCAGTGTGGTGAAGCGTAAAGGTGTGGCTGTCCCTCCGTGGAGCTCAGGGGTGTTAGGGGCTGAGTGCCAACTGTCAATGGCACCGGAGTTGGCCAAGTGGGTGAGCCCCGGCTGCTTGGACTGAGTGCCTTGCAGCTCGAGGGCCGCGACTCGGATGTGCCCTGCGAGGTGCTCCTCAGTTGGGGCTGGCCAGGAGGCAATGGCGCTGCAGGTACAGGGTGGACTAATCAAAGCTCCTGTTGTTTCAGGAGAAGACAGCCCACAACAATCTAGAAAGGCTGTGAACCAGCGGAGGCCCCCCTAGCCTCCTAATCCTTTCGAGTTATGAGCAAGATGCCCTGGAGCTTGAGGGCTGGCACGCCCCACATGCAACCAGCTGCGGAGACGCGGGGGTGCCAGAGGAAGGTAAGAGTGCAGTGCACAGAGGTGAGAATTTCGGCTTGTGCAACCATTCCAGTGCAATCTCTTCATTGACAGGAGCCTCGAACCTGGAGTCCCCATTGATCATTGAAAGGTGATGGCACTGTGATGCAGATCTCTGCTGTCTCACTAGGGTGCCTGGCATGCACAGTGACAGTGTGAGGACTTTAACTAATGACATGTCCTTCTTCTCCCTTTTAGGTTCAGCAGCAGGCGTCCGATCTATAGACCCCGAAGGGCCACCCCTGACACCGGAGGACCACTGGGCATCATTTGCACCTGTGTCACACCCGCTCTCTGAAGCAGGCACCAGCCCAGATACCAGCACCTCAGTGGGCATTAGTTTGGTGGCTAGTATCTCGGTGCACATTGGTGAGGGCACTTCATGCTCGCTTGAGGTGCAGGCGGAGGCAGAGAGTGCCCAGGGCACCCACAGTCGGAGGGCTGTTAGGGACCAGGATGATGCTCAGTCGAAGGCAGATCATGAGCCTCTGGAGTTGTCCATTAGGCGGCAGATGCTGAATGTCCAGTGAGATGTGCGGGTGGATCTGGCGGAGATCCATGAGGGCCTGCGTGCCATAGTCTCCGTGATGGAGGAGTCCATGCGGAGCGTGAGCAATGCGACGACCCTCATGGCCGAGCGCACTGCCCCCTCCATGGAGTAAGTGCCGACTCTCATGGAGAGGCTCCTCTAGGGACAGAATCAGGGGTTCCTGGGGCTGCGCTCGGACCTGCAAGCCCTCACATGGGCACTGACATCAGGTAGTCAGTACCACTGTAGGAGATAGATGAGGCACCCAGTATCCCAGCTCGGTGCCCATCCATCAATGGTGAGCAGGGAGGTCCACAGCAACCTCACGTTGGTGTACAAGCTGTCTGTCGTCTCTGTGGGCTCCTCTCAGGGCACTCTGGATGACGCCAGCAGCTCCTTGCCCCTCTGCCAGTGACCATGGCATCTGATGAGGCTGCAATGACTGGGGAGATACCAGCCATGGTACTGGCCACACCCTCCCAGGTGGGGCCAGCACAGGCTCCACAGGCCAGAGGATGGCTGCCAAGGTCATCGAGGCCAACAGGACAGCAGAGTCAGCAGTGCCAGTGCCAGCAAGGGGGCAGCATCTAGACATAGGACCCGCAAACATAAGTTTAAAGGCATAAGAAGGGCAGTTCACAGGTGATTTTATGTTCATTTATGTTTTCTTTATCTATACGAGTCTGGGAATGAAGACCAGAGAAGTTCATGTAAATAGTTTGGATTTGTCAAAATGAGATAAATTTTGTTTTTGTCGTCATGGCCTGTGTATGCTTCACCTTTTTATTTGGTTCAGGGTACCCCAGTACGTAATGCTGGATGTAGCTGGCTCTGAACTTTTGAGTATTCTTTATGTTCAAATGAAAGGATCTTTTCACACACCCCGGATGGAGGCAGCAGTCTTGGCGTGTATTTGAAGCTGATCTTTGGCAGCCTAGCTGAAGGAGTGTTGGATCAAAGCGTCCCCAGTGTTCCTGCCTCCCTGGAGGTTACCGAAGTCTGCCTCCACACCCTCAGCATTCTCCTCACCGTGCTCCTCCTCTGACTCACTACTGGATTCATCTGTGGCCTGTGCAGCTGCCTCAAGATCCTCTTCCTCCATTGGGTCACCCCCACTTGGTGCCAGATTGTGGAGAGCGCAGCAGGCAACCACGCTCAGTGACACTGCCTCTGGGGGGTCCTGTAGTGCTCCCCCTGAATGGTCCAGGGATCGGAAGCACATCTTGAGAAGACCTATGGCCCTCTCTACCACCGCTCTTGTGGAGGTGTGGCTCGTATTGTAACGCTTCTCTGGTTCTGTTCTTGGGTGGTGGAGAGGTGTCATGACCTGCCTCTTCAACGGATAGCCCTTGTCTCCCAGCAGCCATCCATCCAGTCGGGCTGGAACACTGAAGAGCCTCGGCACCTGGGAGTGTCTGAGGATGTAGGCGTCATGGGAGCTGCCTGGGTACCTTGCACAGACTTGTAGAATCAGCATCCTGTGGTCACACACTATCTGCACATTCATGGAGTGGAAGCCCTTCCTGTTGACGAAGGCACCGGGCTCACCCGCTGGCACCTTGATGGCCACATGTGTACAGTCTATAGCACCCTGGACACGGGGGAACCCAACCTCTGGCTCACTCAGCCTGGCTGGCCTCGTCCATATGGTAAAGAATAAAGGTCAGTAACTGCCTGAACAAAGTCTCTGTCACCAGATTGGCACAACTGTGGACAGCTGATTGGGAGACTCCACACAGATCCCCCACTGAGCCCTGGAAAGAGCCAGAGGCATAGGAGTTGAGGGCCACCATGACCTTCAGAGCCACTGGCATGGGGTGTCCACCCACACAGTCGGAATTGATCTCAGGGCTGATCCTCTGACAGGTGGAGGTCACTGTCTCCCTAGAGAGGCGGAGCCTCCTTCGGGACTGCACCAGAGACATATTGAGGTAGCTGCATCGCCGCCTGTAAACCCTGGCAGCAGGATAGTGGCGTCTTCTGCAGCCCCTTCTGCCTTGGACTTCCTGCTGGCCCTGCGCCCCTTGTGCCTGCGCCTCTCCTCCCACAGGTCCCTCTCCTGGAAGATGCACTGGGACACCCGGCCTCCTCTCCCTTCTGCCCCTCTCTCCCTCCTCAGAGGAGGTGCCTCCAGCGGAGACCACAATCCCCATTCCCAGGGTAAGAGAAGGCTGTCTGATACCTGGAAGGGTCTACACGGTTGGAATCCTCCAGGGGCCTTGGAGACACCGATGGGTCCTGAAATGAAGCCTGGAAATGCTAAGAATGAAGCTCAGGACAGAGATGAAGCTGCCAAGTTCAAGTAAGCAACCACACTATCTACCAAACTCCTCACTACTCACCCTCGCAATGCTGCTGACCCTTTTCATCCCATGAGGTTTGTGAAAATGTCAGCTGCCCGCCTGCCCGTTTTGTCCATGCGATGAGCATAAAATCGCCCCGGCAAGGAAAACTCTCAGTCAACTGGACTGCTGAGGGCCTTAAGTGGCTGCTTAAGTGATGGCGGGCACCCCCTGAGCGAAATATCGTGCGACGATGTCGGGATGCTCACCCGACGCCATCGCGGACTATTTTACTCCCGTTCGGATCAAGCGCGCACCCGCCTGCAGGACAAAAAATTCTGTCCCTGGAGTCACATGTAGGCCAGACCAGGTAAGGATGGCAGGAGATGTGTGGCACCAAGCTCTGTAATCTCTCTCCATTTAAATAGTAAAATGCTTTTCTATTCTTGCACTGAATTGAACAAGTTCACATTTTCTCACATTATACTCAAGCTTCCAAATTTTTGCCCACTCACTGAACCTGTCCATGTCCCTTTTTCAGGCTCTCTGCCTCCTCTTGACAACTTGCTCTCCCACCTATCTTGGCGTCATTGACAAATTTTGTCTCTTCATCCAAATCCTTTTTGTAGATTGTGACTAGCTGAAGCCCCAGCGCTGATCTCCATGGCATTCCACATGTTATAGTTGCCACCCGAAAAAAGACCCATTTATCCCTACACCATGTAATCTTATCCTGTGTAATAACCTTTGATCTGGCACCTTTTGAAATGCCTTCTGGGGATGTGAGGAAGAACTTTTTTTTTTAACGTAGCGACTGGTCGACCGGGGGCGGTGGAAGCGGAAACAATGAATGATTTCAAAAAGAAATTGGATGGGCGCTCGAGGGAAACAAACTTGCAGGTTATGGGTGTTGGAGCAGGGGGGAATGGGGTTTTAGGGTGGGGGAATGGGACTAACTAGATTGCTCTGCTCTATAGAAAGCTAGCACAGCCTCTTTCTCTGCCACAACGCCTCTATAATGACTACCCCACATTGAACAGTTGGGAGGGTCATTCAAGACTTCGCAAGTTACCCCAGACCCAGGTATGTGTCCCATGTTCAGGGTTACTAGCCGGGGCTAACAGCAGGACCAGTGAATTTTTAGTGGTGATTGGCAGAAGAGCTAGAACCTCGAAGGACAATGGCTGTTTCTCAGCAGATCCATCAGGAAGGGGACTTGTGTTTCCTTCAAGCACATGTGAGGAAGGCAATGGGAAACCACCTCAGATACTCTTTCCCTAGTCACATTGCTCATTGAAGTTGGAAATGGAGCATCTGAAGAGGAACATGCAGGACCACGAGGTATGAAGAAATGAGCAGGGGACCTGTCCTTAGGCAGATCACTCATACTTATTCATGAGACTCCTGCCTCCATCAGGTGTGTGCCTCAGCCTCTCAAAAGAACAGTAGCAATAAAATGGCTGATGGAGAGGAACCTTCTTGGTGAGGTGGTGAGGGGGGTGGGGGGGTGGGGGGGGGCACGTTTTCATTGACCAGAAACTCACATGGCTGTGGCTACAGGAGCAGAATCAGCCTTAATCCTCCAGAGTTTAGAAGAATGAGAGGTGATCTCGTTGAAGTGTATAAAGTGCTTAGAGGGTTTGACAGGATAGGTGCCAGGAGGATGTTTCCTGTGGCTGGAGAGTCAGAACTAGGGGCCATAATGTCAGGATCAGGGCTTGGCCATTTATGACTGAGATGAGGAAGTTTTTAGAGCCCTCTTGAGAAATCGCAAGTGAGGCGGAATTTGGATGAGAAATCAAATCTCTTGCTATCAATTTGCAAGAGTTGGCATGTCTGCAAATGGCAGAGCAACAATGAAGACCCTACTTACTCTATTTCTTATGTTCTTCTGTTCTCAAATGTAGCACTGGAATTTAACTCCCATTAAGTCTGGAGGGAGTTAAAATACCTATAATCCACATTACATAAAAATTATTCATTGTTCATAGTTACCTACATAATAAAGACAGGCTAACATTTCACCTACTCCAGACATCCCAAGGCACTTTACAAAAAGGAAACACTTTTGAAATGGAGTCACTTTTCTATTGTAAAGAAGCGCAGCATCCAATTGGCGCACAATAAGATCCCAAATCAATGGTATGATAATGACCCATTTAGTCTGTTTTTGTGATGTTGCTCAATGGTTAAATATTGGCCAGAACACTGGGAAGAACTCCCCTGCTCTTCTTCCAAACTAAAAAAGCTGAGAGGGCCTCAGTATAACCACCTTCAGCTCTACAACCCTCCAAGATCTCTGTGACCCTCCAACCCTCTTGCCCATCTCCAGTTCAGTTGCCACCATTGACAGCTGTGCCTTCATCTGCCTAGGCCCTGAATCTCCCTGTACCTCCACCACTCCCTACCCTTTTGAAGCCCTCTTCAAAACTTACCTCTTTAACCATGCTTTGGCCACCTGACCTAATGTCTCGTTAGATGGCTCAACATCAATATTTTGTCTGGTTATACTCCTGTGAAGCACCATGGGATGTTTCACTAAACTAAAGGTGCTGTATATATCCAAGTTGTTGGGGCATCGTAAGGTTTCTTTATGATAAAGATGTGTAGAATGTTGGTGCACAATTGAAGTCAGAAGCTATTAGCTCTTGGCAGGGTCTAGCATTGTGAGCTTAACAAAGGCAAAGGGAGTGCAGAAAAGGTTGACAAGAATGACTCTGGGATGAAGAACTTCACCTGTGTGAATAAATTGAAGAAGTTGGGACTGTTTTCCTTGGAGAAGGGAAGACAGAGGAGATTTGATCTAAGTGTTTAAAACCATGAGGGGTCTGGACAGAGCAGATAAAGAGAAACTGCTATCTCCGGTGAAAGGACTAAGAACAAGAGGACTCAGATTTAAGGTAATTAGCAAAAGAAGCAATGGCGACATGAGGAGAAACTTTCAAGCAGCGAGTTGTCAGGATCTGGAAAGCACTGATTGAGAGTATGGTGGAGACAGGTTCCATTGAGGCACTCAAAAGGGGAATTGGATTATTATCTGAAAAGGAAGAACGTGCAGAGCCACAGGGAGAAGGCAGGGGAGTGGCACCAGGTGCATGGCTCATTCGGAGAGCTGGCTCGGGCACGATGGGCGGAATGGCCTCCTCCTGTGTGATGTAAACAATTCTGTGATCACAAAGTTTCAGAATGGACCTGAGTGAAGGCAAAATGGTAATTTTTAAAAAGAAGTCTTGATTAAGCCAATAGCTGTAAACAGCACATTTCATAAGAAATGATATCTGACAACTATACTGGGGGGGAGCAAGTGACTTTGGACCCATGGCTCCTAAATATTTCTACCACTGGCAGCGTTCATATCTGGATCTGTTGTAGCCTCGTTTGATAAGAGATTGATTGCCATGATTATGCAGTAATCCCATTGTTAGATGGATGTTAGAAGGTGAACTACTTCAGGGAGCTGGAGTGTATTGTGGAAACGTCTTTTTTCTTACCCCTGTACGATTGGGTGCAAGGGCAGTTAAGAGTCAACCACATTGCTGTGGGTCTGGAGTCACATATAGGCCAGACCAGGTAAGGACAGCAGATTTCCCTCCCTAAAGGGACATTAGTGGCCCAGATGGGTTTTTATGACAATCCGGAAATTTGATGGTCACCATTCCTGAGACTGGCTTTCATTTCAATTCCAGATTTATTTAATTAATTAATTGGGTTTAAATGTCCCAGCTGCCATGGTGGGATTTGAACCTACATCTTCAGGCCAGTGAAGGGCCACTGGATTACCAGCCTAGTAATGTAACCACGAGGCTACCATACCCTACATATTTTAATTCATTGACTTTCCTTGTCTTACATAAGATTTTGATGTTCATTGTTTGCACCCCTTTTGTGAGGTTTTTATTTGGGTTGACTACTCTGAGACAACCCAGCATTATCTTAATTTTCCAAGGCGTAGAAGATGGGTGAGACAGACATTGGCGCTTTTTTGCCTGACTGTTCCTGTGTTGTAAAGGGTCTGCGCAGCAGTGACATTAGAGCATAATAGGAGCAGGAATAGGCCACTTGGCCCCTCGATTGGCTGATCTGATTGTGGCCTTAACTCCACTTTCCTGCCCCTATAACCCTTGTCGATCAAAAATCTGTCTAACTCGGCCTTGAATATATTCAATGACCCAGCCTCCACTGCTCTCTTGGGGAAGAGAATTCCACAGACTAACAGCCCCCTGAGAGAAGGAATTCCTGCTCAGCTCCGTCTTAAATGGGAGTCCCCTTATTTTGAAACTGTGACCCCCATCATTCTAGATTCCCCACAAGAGGAATACCCTTTCAGCATCTACCCTCACAAGCCCCTTCGGAATCTTATGTTTCAGTAAGATCAAACTCAGATCTGGACATTTCTGAACATGCATGTTGAAGGGGTGAGAATTATGTTCTTGAGAGTCTGGGAGTACCTCTTCCACCCCCCCCGCCCTACCTCCCCCAGCCCACCCCCCCCAGAAAATGTAGAATTTTGACTTTTGGAAGGTAAGACAAGCCATGTTTTTCTCTTTGAACATTATTGCTTGCAACTCCACAGCAATTCAAAGTTAATCTAATCTGGAATGTTTTTAAAGAAAGGGAACATCTCCCAGGAAGGAGGTTTTGCTAAACATTTATAAATCACTGGTTTGATCTCAGTTGGAGCACTGTGTCTAATTCTGGGCACCACACTTTAGGAAGGACGTCAATGCCTTGGTGAGGGTGCAGAGAAGGTTCAGTAGAACGATACCAGGGATGGGGAACTTCAGCCAATGTAGGCAGACTGGATTCTTCTCCTGGGAGCAGGGAAAGTTGAGGAGAAATATGACCAAAGTGTTCAAAATCGTTAGAGGACCTGAGATGAATGAAATAAAAATGAAACTTTCCACTGGAAGGAAGGCTTGGTAACCAGGCAACACAGATTTAAGGTAACAAGAATCAAAGGGAAGTTGAGGTGGATTTATTCAATGCGGCGACTTGAAAGGGCAGTGGAAGCAGATTCAATAGTAACTTTCAGAAGAGGAATTGGATAAAGACTTGAAGAGGAAAAATCTTCAAGGCTACGGGGAAAGGGCAGGGCGGAGTGGGACTAATTAGAGAGCTCTTTCAAAGAGCTGACGCAGGCTCAATGGGCCGAATGGCCTCCGTTTGTGCTATATGGCTCTATGGTTTAAATTAGGTTAATGTTAAATGTTTCTCAACAAGCCTTCCTCACAATAAGACGTAACTGTAATTGTTCAGTGACATATTAATTCAGTCCATCAGTCTCTGAACTATATCTTCTGCATCATTTACTCTAATGATTTAATTTACTTTGAGTGCCTGACAGAGCCAGGTTTCAAACCCATAGCTTAGGGCTTTAGACTCTAGTGCCTGAAACTGAATTCAACTTAATCAATTTGTGGATGTGGGATTTTATTTCATTTCATAAATTGTCTTCATTTTACACACCTGGCAGCAAGGTAATGGTGATCTGGAACTCTCTCTCTCTCTTGCCCACCCACCCCCCCACTCCACCTCCGCTCCCCCAAAAAAGTGCTGTTCGAGGCTTGGGCCAATTGAAAATGTCAAAACTGAGGTTTTGTTCGGAAGGAATTCTAAAGGCCATGGAAGTAAGGCAAGATAGATAAGAGATCATCTGTGATCTAATCCGTGATCTAACCGAATGGCAGAACAGGCTCATGGGCCTGACTGGCTTCCTCCTTCTCCTGCCAGTCTTTGGACCGGGTATTGGCACAAACCACTTTTAGAAAAAAAAAACACCCAAAAAGCTACAGGTGTGAGCAGACAGGGCTGGAAAAGCCCAACCGGCCTGGCAACATCTGTGGAGAGGGAAACAGAGTTGACGTTTTGAGTCCAATTCTTCAGAAAATTCTGAACGGTATCAGCGCTAAACTGGAGACCGCAAATGTGACCACAGCAATGTGATTGACCCTTAACCACCTTCAGAAATGACCTAGCAAACCGCTCAGCCTCCAGGGCAATTAGGGACGGCCAACAAATGCGCCCTTGCCAGCGACACCCGCATCCCATGAAAGAATTTTTTTTTTTTTAAAAACAAAGCGGCATCAATGGGTGTGGAGGGAATACAGAGGACAATAACTGGACTGGTATTAGAAGTTAAGCATCTGAGTTGCAAAGAGACACTAAGGGAGCTGAGAAAGTTTACAATGGGGACCAGAAGGATCGAGCAAACCACATCAAGGGGCAGGATATTGAGGCCGGCGAGCGGCGGGTGGGGGGTGTAGAGGAAGAGAAATTATTTCTGCTCGCCGATGGGTAAAAGTGACACGGGATGAGGTCGGGCGGAACTCCCGATGTCACTCCGCGTCTTTTCAATTTTCAGGTGGGCGGGGGGGCGGCCGAATCAGCTGTGCACCCACCGAGCTGTCAACGACCAATTGAGGTCATTTAAAAACTAATTTAAGTAGTTAAAGGACCTGCCCGTCCAACCTTAAGGTTGACGGACAGGCTGGGAGCTTCAGAGAAAGCATCAAACCTCATCCATGGGCGGGATGTGGTTTCATGTGGATTTTTTAAAAATCTAATAAAAGTGATGGACATGTCCCAACTTGTGTGACAGTGCCACATGAGGGGACATGTCAGGGAAATTTTATTTTTGTACAGTGACCATTTTTAAATTTGGCGTCAATCTCCCTGAAGCAGCGCTTAGCCTCAGGGAGATGAGTGCGCTCCTTCGTGCGCATGCGTGAAAGAGCGCATTCTCAGCTGAGGGAATCCCCCCCACTGTCCGCACAGGGAGTGCATAGCGCTTCCTGGTGGATGTCACGCTGGGCGGGCCTTAATTGGCCCGCCCATGTAAAATGGTGGTGCGTTCCTGATTGGAGGTGCGCCCACTCCTGAACTTGCCCCCCGCCCCAACGGGGGGAAAATTCTGTCCCAAGTTTCAAAAATTTACAGGCTGCAGATGAACTGAATCTTTTAAGTCTAGGCTGGGCTTTATATCTAGAGGTGTAGAATACAAGAGGGGCGAAGTTATGTTTCAACCGCTCATTAGATGACATCTGGAATACCGTGAACAGTTCTGGGCACCAAGTCTTAGGAAGGATATATTTACCTAGCAGGTAGTTTTTTTTCTTTATTCTTTCATGGAACGTGGTCATTACTGGCAAGACCAGCATTCGTTGCCCATCCCTAACTGCCCTTGAACTGAGTGGTTTGCTAGGCCTTTACAGAGGGCAGTTAATTCTAAACCACATTGCTGTGGGTCTGGAGCCAAACGTAGGCCAGACCCCAGGTAAGGGCAGCAGATTTCCTTCCCTAAAGGACGTTAGTGAACCAGATGGGCTTTTATGACCATCGATAGTTTCACAAAAGCAAAATACAGCGGATGCTGGAAATCTGAAACAAAAATAGAAAATGCTGGAAAAACTCAGCAGGTCTGACAGCGTCTGTGGAGAGAGAGAAATAGAGTTAACATTTCGAGTCTAACATGACTGATGGTCACCATTACTGAAACCAGCTTTATATTCTAGATGTATTAATGGAATTTAAATTCCACCAGCAGCAGTGGTGGGATTTGAACCCATGTCCCCAGAGCAGCAGCCTGGAGCTCTGGGTTATTAGTCCAGTGACACTAGTGACTCCAGTGTGGGTTTACCAGAAATATACTTGGACTTGAGGAGTGAAACTACAAGGCGAGATTACACAAACCAGGGGTATATTCCCTCCAATTTAGATGGTTATGAGATAATTTGAATGTATTAAGGGGAGCGGATTAGGTAGAGGAAGAGAAATTACTTCTGCTCTTTGGGGCGTTTAGGATAGGGTCATGGCCTGAATAGCAGAACCAGGTCTTTCAGGAGTGACATTCGGAAATAGCTCTACGTACAAAGCTGCAATATTTGGAACTCCCTCCTGCAAATGACCATTGTTGATAGATCAATTGTTAATTTTAAACTGAGACTGAAAGATTTCTGATATCCAAAAGCATTAAGGGATATGGGGCACAGGCGGGTGCATGGAGTTAATTCACATATCAGCCATAATCTCATTGAACGGTGGAACATCCTCAAGGATTAAATGGTCTTCTCCTATTTTTATCTCCCTAAGCACTGTGGAGAATAGTACTATCTGCTTTAGAGGTCTTGCATTAAAAGCAGTACTGTGAGCTGATGGGAATGTTTTCATGCTAGGATAGGATTTAGCACCCTGCAGCACATGATATTATTGGGCCACGTATGATCCCTCCATCACAAGGCCCACCTACCCCCATCTCTGTGTGATTACTCATCTCCATTTCTGCCTCAACTCAGCAGCTCCAGCAACACCTCGATTTTAAAATTCTCACCTTTGTCTTCAAATCCGTTCATGCCTGCGCCCCCCGCTCCAACACTTGGAGATATCTGCGTTCCTCTAATCCTGGCCTCTAGCGTGTCCCCGATTTTTTTATCAGTACACCATTGGCAGCGTTGTTTTCAGCTACCTGGGCCCTAAGCTCTAGAATCCCCTCCCCTAACCTCTCTGCTCCTCTCCCTCTTCTTTAAGATGGTCCTTTAAAACCTACGTCATGTTCCCCCACCGTAAAATCTCCTCGGTGTTGAATTTTGATCAGCAATGCCCCCGGGATATTTTAACATGTTAAAGGCACAATACAAATGCAAGTTTCTTTCAACTATTCCTTCATGTGATGTGGTAGTGGTCGTGGGTTTGGAAGGTGCTGTTGAAGGAGTCTTCGTGAGTTCCTGCAGTGCATCTTCTAGATGGTACACACTGCTGCTACTGTGCGTCAGAGGTGGAGGGAGTGAATGTTTGTGGATGTGGTGCCAATCAAGCGGGGCTGCTTTGTCCTGGATGGTGTCAAGCTTCTTGAGTGTTGTGGGAGCTGCACTCGTCCAGGTAAGTGGAGAGTATTCCATCACACTCCTGACTTGTGCCTTGTAGATGGTGGACAGGCTTTGGGCAGTCAGGGGGTGAGTTACTCACCCCAGGATTCCTAGCCCCTGACCTGCTCTTGTAGCCACAGTATTTATATGGCTAGTCCAGTTCAGTTTCTGGTCAATGGTAGCCTCCAGCATGTTGATAGTGGGGGATTCAGTGATGGTAATGCCATTGAATGTCCAGGGGTGATGGTTAGATTCTCTCTTGTTGAGATGGTCATTGCCTGGCACTTGTGTGGCATGAATGTCACTTGCCACTTGTCAGCCTAAGCCTGGATATTGTCTAGCTCTTGCTCATTTGGACATGGGCTGCTTCAGTATGTGAGGAGTCACGAATGGTGCTGAACATTGTGCAATCATCAGCGAACATCCCCACTTCTGACCTTATGATGGAAGGAAGGTTATTGATGAAGCAGCTGAAGATGGTTGGGCTGAGGACACTACCCTGAGGAGCTCCTGCAGTGATATCCTGGAGCTGAGATGACTGACCTCCAAAAACCACAACCACCTTCCTTTGTGCTGGATATGACTCCAACCAGCGGAGAGTTTTCCCCGATTCCCACTGACTCAAGTTTTGCTAGGGCTCCTTGATGCCACATTCAGTCAAATGCTGCCTTGATGCCAAGGGCAGTCACTCTCACCTCACCTCTGATGCAGATGTTAGTAAATGTTATGTCCAATTGGTGAGTACGCCGGCTGAATGAAATCGTTAACGTCTGTAAGCAATGTACAACATGCCCACAGCAAGCTTTTCCTTTGTTCCTTCCTAGCTAAGTCACATGGGGGGGCAGGAATATGGTGCATCTAGGAGTAGATGTTAGAATTGTGACAATGATATCCCACATTAATGATATGAAAATTCCCAGTCGATTACAAACTAATGCTAGAAACAATTTATTTCCTGGAGTGTCAAAATAAGTTTGAATTCCATACCCTTTTGAGTTTGGCAAGTTTGCAATCCTTGCCTTGAATATTGGGAATCTCCACTGCTTTCTGTTTATTGTTCAATTAAAAAAATATATATATATGATACACAACACAGAAACTGCCATTCAGCCCATCTGATCCATGTTTATGTTCCACACAAGCCCCGTCTTACCCTACTTCATCTTACCTGATCAGAATAACCTTCTATTCCTTTCTCCCCCAGTTTCCTTTTAAATGCATCAATACTATTTTCCCCAGCTGCCCCTTGCTATCAAGAGACCCAGTCTCTCGGTAATGAAGTTTCTCTTGAATTCATTATTGGGTTTATTGATAACTGTCCTGTATTTATGGTCCCCCAGCTTTGGACTCCAATACAGGTGGGAACACTTTCTTTACACCTATCCTGTCAAACTCTTTTTATGGCCGTAAAAGACCTCTCAGGTCATACCTCAACCTTCTCTTTTCAAGAGAAAAGAGGCCCAGTCTATTAAATTTTTCCTGGTGGGTATAAAGTCTCAGTCCTCGACTCATTCTTGTAAATCTTTATTATGGGCAGAATTTCCCGGTTGGCGAGCGGGGGCGGGACCCGCTCGCCGACGTGTAAAATGACGCTGGATGATGTCGGGCGTGCGTCCCGACGCCACCCCATGTCATTTAGATTTTCAGTTCGGCGGGCGGGGAGCCGAATTGGCTGCGCGCCCGCCGAACTGTCAAAGGCCTATTAAGGCCTGATAATGACCTAATTGAGGTTGTTGTCAGGGCTGCGCGTCCACCCTTACGGTGGGCGGGCAGGCAAAGAGCCCAGGCGGCCTTCATAAAAGCAGGAAACCTCATCTACGAGCGAGATGAGGTTTCACAAGGGGTTTATAACGTTTGGAAAAGTTTAAAATAAAAGTAATGGACATGTCCCAGCTCATGTGACAGTGTAACATGAGGGGAAATGTCAGGGAAATTTTTCCACACCTTTAATAAATTTTTATAAGTTCGACCGATCTCCCTGAGGCAGCACTTTGGGCTCAGGAAGGTCTGTGGGCTCTTCCACGTGCATGTGCGAAAGAGAGCACTCTCGGCTCAGGGGACTCCTCTCCCCACCCCCCCCCTGCTCGCACAGGGAGCGCACAGAGCTTCAGGGCAGACGTTACATTGGGCAGACCTTAATTTGCCCGCCCACATAAAATGGCGCCAATCGGGAACCCGCCCGCCCCCTCGTGCCCGCTCCCGCACAACCCCTCCCCGACGGGGGGTAAAATACTGCCCTAGGTCTTCTCCAGTGCCTCTGTATCTTTTTATTATGTGGAGATCAGAAACGTGGACAATAATCTTTCCTCTTGCGGGGGAATCCCGAACTGGGGGTGGGGGCACGGTTTCAGAAAGGCGGGGGTCTCCCGTTTAAGACGGAGATGGGGAGGAACTTCTTTTATCGGAGGGTCGTTGATTTTTGGAATTCTCTACCTCAGACAGCAGTGGAGGCTGGGGTCATTAAATATATTCAAGGCTGAGATTGGGTGGATTTTCGATGCACAAGGGAGCCAAGAGGTTACGGGAGGCAGGCGGGACAGTGCACTTAAGCCCACAATTAGATCAGCCATGATCTTATTGAACGGTGGGGTAGGCTGGAAGGGCCAAGTGGCCTACACCTGCCCCTATCGCTTATGTAAGTGTGGCCTAACCTAGGTTCAGTAGAGGTTTAGCATTACTTCATTCCATCCTCTAGAAATGGCGTTATTAAACTGTGTTGCTACTTTTAGTGAATATATGTCCCTGGGACCCCTTTGCTCTTTTACCCCTATTCAGTCTTTCCAACAAATATATCACAGCCAGGTACATAATTTCATCCCTTACCTTGTAAGAATGCGCCTGGGAAACTTTTGCCAAAACACCAACCCAACACATCCCATCCCACAATGAGGAGATTAAACAAAGCACTGGAGTTCATTTCAAAGAAGGATAGAATTGAAAAAGCAGAAAAGCGATGCTATACTTGTGTGGCTCTTTGGCGCGGTGTCATTCTGCTATGAAATAGCAACTCCTGTTTGAAACCAGATCCTGCGCTGGACGCACTACAGAGTTTGAGAGTGCTTTTCCCCGGAGAATCATTTGTGAGGTTGGAATCTGACACCTGGGAAAGGATTCGAGGTGCAGTTCACACACCGGGATCACTCAAGGCAGTCCCTTCAATTTGCTTCATCCGTGGACGCTTGCTGAAGGAGCTGCTGTAGACTGTTGCTGCTAGGTAACCAACCTGACCCATCCCACTCCACCTGAGCGAACGGAGCTTCAGAAGTGCCCGTACCAGGGAACGAGTGGGACTGTTTCCACGTTTTAGGGCGTTGCTGTGACCTGCATGTATGTCCTGAAGTAATTGCACAATCGCCAGCAATGCCCCGCTGCATTGTGGGACATTTCGGCCTAAGTTTCAATCCAATCTGAACAACCATGAGGTGTCAGCAGGGGAGATTTCAGCAACGGTGTTCTCAAATTTGAGAACGTTTTGGCTTTTGGGTCCTGCCTCCGTTCATCTACTGCTGAAATGCCCACTCATGCCTTTGTTACCTCTAGACTAGATGATTCCAACACACTCCTGGCTGCCCTCCCACAATTTACCCTCCATAAACATGAGGTCATCCAAAACTGTGCTGCGCATGCCTTAACTCACAGCAAGTCTCGTTCCCCTATCACCCCTATGCTCTCTTACCTACATTAGCCTCCGGTCAAGCAACATTCGATCTTAAAATTCTCATCCTTGTTTTCAAATCGCTCCACAACCTTGCCCCTCCCTATCTCTGTAATCGCCTCCAGCCCCACAACCCTCCCGAGATATCTGCGCTCCTCTAACTCTGGTCCCTTGAGCATCCCCGATTTTAGTCGCTCCACCATTGGTGGCTGCACCTTTAGCTGCCTGGGCCCCAAGCTCTGCAATTCCCTCCCTAAATGTCTCCTCGTCTCTACCTCACTTTCCTCCTTTAGAACGCACCTTAAAACCTACCTCTTTGACCAAGCGGTTGGTCATCTGACCTGACCTAATATTTCCTTATGTGGTTCGGTGTCACATTCTGTTTGATGATGTTCCTGTGAAGGGCCTGGGGACGTTTCGTTATGTTAAAAGGTGCTTTATAAATATAAGTTTTTGTTGTTATCAAGTTTTTTTTTTAATTCATTCATGGGATGTGAGCATCACTGGCGAGGCCAACATTTATTGCCCATCCCTAATTGCCCTTGTTCTGAGGGCAGTTAAGAGTCAACCACGTTGCTGTGGGTCTGGAGTCACATGTAGGCCAAACCAGGTAAGGACAGCAGATTTCCTTCCCTAAAGGGCATTATTGACAATGGTTTCATGGTTTTAACTCCAGACTTTTATTGAATTCAAATTCCACCATCTGCCGTGGTGGGATTCGAACCCAAGATCCCAGAGCACCACCCTGAGTCTCTGGCTTACTAGTCCAGAGACAGTACCAATTCCTCCCCCAAAATTCTGCATGATTCGAGTGGTGAGACATCACTTCCAGACACTTTTCATGGCACATAATACTGAAAGGTCTCCACATTCAAGCTTTGCTTAGTTCTCAAGCTTTGAGATAAGGCAACAGGATGTCCAGATAAGAGTGAGAGTTGGAGGTGCTTTTCGATGGCTTCTTCAGGCACCAAAGAGCCTCTGAACTAGTCAACTGGTTTTGCCCACGTTTAGCACAAAACACAGCCGTAATTAAGGAGTTGAAGCTTAAACAAGGACTATCTGCCCAGAGGATCATTAAGGGGGGATAATTGCCACTTACATTACCCGCTAGCATTCATTAACTGGGTTGCATAACCTTTTTGGTGGATGGGGACCTAACAGCTTAGGCTGACAGCTTCCACTAACAGTGACCAGCTGATTAAGGAGATTTTTTGAAATACATCAGGAGAATTTCTGGGGCTCTTGGTCAAGACTTCATCAACATTTACCCCACAAATTCTCTGAGGACTTCACCTGAAAAGAGTGAGGGCTGTGCTACTCCACCTTGTGGGACACTGTATAGGGGTCACCAGGACAAAGGGGTCACTGGGGACTGGGGGGAGGGTGGGGTGGGGGGGGCGGGGTTCATCCTTGATCTGCATAAGGAATGGGAGGAGGGAAGGATGCCGAGCATTGCGACATATCTGCTGCTGGAGAGAGGGACAAGAGGGTGAGGAGGGCGAGATGACTGGTACCCCTCCCTACGGATAGGAGACATCCATCCTGCTCTGGACCTCCTTCACCAGGATCTCCAGTGCAGCATCCGTGAATGTGTGAACTTCTCCCTCAGTCGCTGATCCACCCTGCAATGTGCTGATGGGTGTCAGCCAGAGAATTCACACTTTAGTGGATCCCACTTTTCCCTGAAAGTTGTGACTAATCAGCCCCTGAGTGCTAAACCTGCAGACGTCTGTTTAACACTTCCCGGCAAGCACTTCCAGTTCATCAGCAATTAAGACCAAAATGATGTGCTAAAAGCAGACCTTCACACAGCCATGTGTTACAGACAGGAGGGAGTTTAGGTTAAACAGCCCTGATTTCTCCTCCCGCCATCCGTCTGTAAACAGAAAGGTGTTTTGATTTTGAATTCCCTCTTTATAATAGGTGGCGTATTTCCCAACCCCTCAGTTTTGGTGCGATCCCATTTATATTAATAACTCCATAGCAAACTCTAGATAGGGTAAACTCAGAGGGTTAGTTTATTCTCCCTGTGGGGGGAGGTGGTGGCATAGTGGTATTATCACTGGGCTAGTAATCCAGCGACCCAGGATAATGCTCTGGGGACCTGGGTTCAAATCTCATCATATCACAGCAGATGGTGGAATTTTAATTCATAGAAACTAGGAGCAGGAGTAGGCCATTCGGCCCTTTGAGCCTGCTCCACCATTCATTATGATCATGGCCGATCATCCAACTCAATAGCCTGCTCCCACTTTCTCCCAATACCCTTTGATCCCTTTCGCCCCAAGAGACCACAGAGAAAAGAATTATCGTTTCACGTGAGTCCAGAGTCCAGAATCAAAGTCCAATGGTGTATTCCTTCACAGACGTTGGCAGGATGAAAACTGATGCTGCATAATTCACATTTCCAGTAGGGCTGACTTCCACGATGAGATAGGCTCATGGAGATGAAGTAGTCTGCGAGGCGATGGCACAGATGTTCCAATAGAGTCAGTGTAGATGGGGGGCCATGCATTCAAACCTGGACAGAACCTTGTTCTGTGCCGCTGCTTGGTAGATGGAAGATAGCAGACTGAGCTTTGCAGCTGCACAAGGCAATATTACAGGTTCCTCCAGTTGAGGTTGGGTGGGGGAGTGTGGTGTCATGTAACAAAGCCAATCTCCACATTGGCTTTGACAAAGGGTGTATATTCCTTTGTCTGGGTTCCTGAGATTGTTAATATTCTAACCATTACAAATTCGAAAGGAAGGTTGCAGGGCACTTTGTCCTAGCGGACTAGTAGACTCAGGTGGCCGGGCCTGGCTTATGAAATATAGATGGACTTTGTATAATTCCCTTTGAATTTGGTCTTTGCAGCCCAAAGGGGTCATTAGCATCTCTTTAGAGATAACAAGGTGCTGTGATACTGTCAAATAGGTCTTATTGTTCGAGTGTCACTACCAGACAGAACTTCAGTCATTTTTAAAGGTCATTGCCTAGTTTTAACATTTTAGGAAGTAGCTATGAGGAGATATGTATAAAAATATAGTGTGAGATCTTAGCCTTGTTACACATGTCTTACTAGCACAGTATCCATTTAGCTCTTGTTCTAACACTTTCATCACAATAACCTCCAGTTGTGCCTGGGCACAGTATAAATGATGGAATACTCCCCACTTCCCTGCATGAGTGCAGCTCCAACAACACTCAAGAAGCTCGACACCATCAAGGACAAAGTCAGCCCACTTGATTGGGACCCCATCCACAAACATTCACTCCCTCCACCACCGACGCACAGTAGCAGCAGTGTGTACCATCTACAAGATGTACTGCAGGAACTCACCAAGTCTCCTTCGACAGCACCTTCCAAACCCACAACCACTACTATCTAGAAGGAAAAGGGCAGCAGACGCATGGGAACACCACCACCTGCAAGTTCCCCTCCAAGCCACTCACCATCCTGACTTGGAAATATATCGCCGTTCCTTCACTGTCGCTGGGTCAAAATCCTGGAACTCCCTCCCTAACAGCACTGTGGGTGTACCTACACCACTTGGACTGCAGCGGTTCAAGAAGGCAGCTCACCACCACCTTCTCAAGGGCAACTAGGGATGGGCAATAAATGCTGGCCTAGCCAGTGAAGCCCACATCCCATAAATGAATCTTTAAAAAGTCCCTGTCTGTTCATGTCAACCTCTGTTCATTAGCAACTGCCCAGAAACAGACTTTAAACCCTCCCTATGTAGAGTTGCTAGGTGATGAAACAAGAAATGGGTAAATACTCATGATGAGAGCTAATTCAATGTATATCTGAATGGAAAAAATATATTTTTTAAAAATTCAGTATTGTGATTTGTCAATCTAAGACATGCCACCATAGAGGAGACGCTTGCTTCCCACATGAAGAAAATAAAAATATAATAAGCTAAACTCCTACCATCCTCCTGCGTGGAGATGTGTTTCTGAATTTCACTCCTGAAAGGTCTGGCTCTAAGTTTTATACCATGCCTCCTAGTCCTAGACTCCCCAATCAACAGAAATAGTTTCTCTCTATCTGTTCCCTTTAATTTCTGGGAAATCTTCTATCAAATCACCCTTAACCTTCTAAATTCCAGGGGTGCAACCCTAGTTTGTTTCATATCACCTTGAAATTTAACTCCTGGAGTCCAGGTATCATTCTGGTGAATCTATGCAGCACTCCCTTCACGGCCTCCTGGGCATCCCCAATTTTCATCCCTCCATTAGTGGCGGCCACGCCTCATGCTGGTCCTAAACTTTGGAATTCCCTCTCCACCTCATTTTCCTCCTTTAAGATGCACCTGAATACCTGCCTCTTTGACCAAGCTTTTGACCCCCTGTCCTAATGTGTGGTTCAGTGTCAAATTTTGTTCGATAATCATTTCTGTGAAGCACTTTGAGACATTTTACTATGCTAAAGGCTCTATAGCAATGTAAATTGTTTTTGTGATGCAGAAGCACTCCTAGACAAATAGAAGTGATAATGAAGGAAGTGGGTTGTTTTCATCAGAAAAAAGGAAACTTAGAGTTGATCAAGTTGGAGTTCTCAAATTTCACAGAATCGTTACAGCTCAGGAGGAGGCCATTCAGCCCACTGGCTCCGACGGAGCAAGTCACCTAGTGCCACTGCCCTTCCTTTTTTGGATTCTTCCTTTTCAGATAATAATCTATTTCCCTTTTGAATGCCTCAATTGAATCTGCTTCCGCCACTCTTTCAGGCAGTGCATTCCAGATCCTAACCACTCGCTGTATATATAAAAAAAAGGTTTTCCTCATGTTGCCATTGCTTCTTTTGCCAATGACCTTAAATCTGTACCCTCTGATTCTCGATTCTTCCACCAATGGAAACAGTTTCACCCTATCTACTATGTCCTGATCCCTTGTGGTATTGAATACCTCTAATAAATTTACGATGAGAAGAATAAAATCAGCAAACCAGATAATGCTGTACGGCGAAGGCTTCGATGACTGAGGGTGCCAGTTAAAACAATTGCATGTTAGAAGTAAGAAGGAAAATCTGATGATTCATTCACCTAAAGGTTAGTAGCCTTCTGCAGTAACTTACAACAGCAACCCATAACACAATGAGTAACATTCAACAAGAGGAGAATAGGAGGAGGCCATTTAGATCCCTTCAGCCTGTTCCCTCATTCAATGAGATCATTGCTGATCTGTGACCTACCTCCAAATATCCACCTTTGCCCCATATCCCTTAACAACTTTGACTAATAAAAATTTGTCAATCTTAGATTTAAAGTTAAGTTATTTGTATTTCTGATCTAGATCTAGAGGTTCGATCATCTAACAATGTCATCATGTGATGCTTGGTCACAGGATATCTGATCAGGGAGAGACCGAGGGAGCTGCAGGCATGGTGTGAATGGAACGGAGCTAGGCTAGCAATGATGAGGCCCAGGCCAATATACTGGGAACATGTTCAAATCCCACCACAACAGCTTGTGGAATTTAAATGCAACAGAACATCACTGCAGGAGCTCCTCAGGGTAGTGTCCTTGACCATCCTCAGCTGCTTCATCAATGACCCTCCTTCCATCATAAGGTCAGAAGTGGGGATGTTCGCTGATGATTGCACAATGTTCAGCACCATTCTCGACTCCTCAGATACTGAAACAGCCCATGTCCAAATGCAGCAAGACCTGGACAATATCCGGGTTTGGGCTGACAAGTGGCAAGTAACATTCGCGCCACACAAGTGCCAGGCAATGACCATCTCCAACAAGAGAGAATCTAACCATCGCCCCTTAATATTCAATGACATTACCATCACTGAATCCCCCACTGTCAACATCCTGGGGGGCCAGAAACTGAACTGGACTAGCCATATAAATACTGTGGCTACAAGAGCAGGTCAGAGGCTGGGAATCCTGCAATGAGTAGCTCATCACCTGACTCCCCAAAGCCTGTCCACCATCTACAAGGCACAAGTCAGGAGTGTGTTGGAATACACCCCACTTTCCTGGATGAGTGTAGCTCCCACAACACTCAAGAAGCTTAGCACCATCCAGGACAAAGCAGCCGGTTTGATTGGCACCCCATCCACAAACATTCTCTTCCTCCACCATCGACGCACAGTAGCAGCAGTGTGTACCATCTACAAGGTGCTCTGCAGCAATTCACCAAGGCTCCTTCGACAG
This sequence comes from Cetorhinus maximus, assembly GCF_964194155.1. NCBI lineage: Eukaryota > Metazoa > Chordata > Chondrichthyes > Lamniformes > Cetorhinidae > Cetorhinus > Cetorhinus maximus. Next base: position 9,188 of record NW_027597473.1, on the reverse strand, counting down.
CACCTTCCAAATCCACGACCACTACCACCTAGAAGGACAAGGGCAGCAGAGAGATGGGAACACCACCACCTGGAAGTTCCCCTCGAAGTCACTCACCATCCTGACTTGGAAATATTTCATAGTTCCTTCACTGTCACTGGGTCAAAATCCTGGAACTCCCTTCCTAATAGCACCGTGGGTGTACCTACACCACATGGACTGCAGCAGCTCAAGAAGGAATCTCAACACCACCTTCTCAAGGGCAATTAGGGATGGGCAATAAATGCTGGCCCAGCCAGTGACGCCCACATCCCGTGAATGAATTTTTTTTTGGGATGTTGGGTGTCGCTGGCAAGGTCAGTATTTATTGCCCATCCCTAGTTGAAGTTGACCAGCTGCAGTGACGGGCATGAACTCGTGTCCCCAGGACACCACCATCGATATTGACTGTTTATTTTAATATAAGCAATTGATTATCGTCAGTCCAAAAGCAAAATACTGTTGATGCTAGAAATCTGAAAGACAAACAAAATGCTGGAATTACTCAGCAGGCTTAGCAGTATCCACGGAGAGGGAAACCGAGTCTGGGGGCTGGATTTTGCGATTTTTGTGGGGTGAGGGAATCACAGAATCTCACAGTGCAGAAGAGGCCCTTCGGCCCATCGAGTCTGCACCGACACATGAGAAACACCTGACCTACCTATCTAGCCCCATTTACCAGCACTTGGCCCATAGCCTTGAATGTTATGATGTGCCAAGTGCTCATTCAGGTACTTTTTAAAGGATGTGAGGCAACCCGCCTCCACCACCCTCCCAGGCAGCGCATTCCAGACCATCACCACCCTCTGGGTAATAAACGTTTTCCTCACATCCCCCCTAAACCTCCTGCCTCTCACCTTGAACTTATGTCCCCTCGTGATTGACCCTTCAACTAAGGGGAACAGCTGCTCCCTATCCACCCTGTCCATGCCCCTCATAATCTTGTACACCTCGATCAGGTCGCCCTCAGTCTTCTCTGCTCCAACGAAAACAACTCAAGTCTATCCAACCTCTCTTCATAACTTAAAAGTTTCATCCCAGGCAACATCCTGGTGAATCTCCTCTGCACCCCCTCCCCCCCAGTGAAATCACACCCTTAAAGCAGAACAGAAACTGAATGGTCCGCTCACTCCTGCCCCTGCTGTCTCAGCTCAGCCAGTCAAGTGCCGGATAGATAATTAGTGGCCAACTGGTGGGAATGAGCCAATAAGATGTGCGATGGGAGGCACCGCCTGCGCCCAATCAGGACTGTGGACTGGAACATCATGCAGAGGAGGGGTCAAAGCTGCCGTAAACCGCTCCCAAACCATTTCCTGGCCGAGGTACAAAAAACACAGCGGGCAATGAAAAATTGCAGAGAGTTGGGTCATTAACAAGCTCAATAGCTCGTCAAGTAGTCATTTCGAAATGGCGGGCAGGCTGCCAAATTTTTGCCTCTGTTCGCCTTCCGCAATTTTGGAGACTGGCGTGACGGTACCTCGAACTTTGGGCCTAAATCATCCATGTTGGAATCTTTGGAGTTTAGAAGGATGAGGGGGGATCTGATTGAAACTTACAGAATATTGAAAGGCCTGGATAGAGTGGATGTGGGGAAGATGCTTCCATTAGTAGGAGAGACTAGGACCCGAGGGCACAGCCTCAGAGTAAAGGGAAGACCTTTTAGAACAGAGATGAGGAGAAACTTCTTTAGCCAGAGAGTGGTGAATCTGTGGAATTCATTGCCACAGAAGGCTGTGGAGGCCAGGTCATTGAGTGTATTTAAGACGGAGATAGATAGGTTCTCGATTGGTAAGGGGATCAAAGGTTACGGGGAGAAGGCGGGAGAATGGGGTTGAGAAACTTATCAGCCATGATTGAATGGCGGAGCAGACTCGATGGGCCGAATGGTCTAATTTCTGCTCCTATGTCTTATGGTCTTATGGTTCATCCTCGATAAAGCTGCAGCTGCCAAGGGAGCCAACAGGCGAACCTTCACCTTTAATGATTTGTCTGTCTTTTCTGCTTTGTGATATGCTTAAATTCAGCGGGTTTCCACCTCTGGTCTGAGATCAGCAGTGCTGGGGCTCTTCCCCCTTCACTCACAGTTGCTAGGGAATCCTCGTTAGAGATTTATGGCAACAATCCAACTGCTTCACTCATGCCCCTTTAGGGAAGGAAATCTGCAGTCCTTGCCCAGCCTGGCCTACATGTGACTCCAGGCCCACAACAATGTGGTTGACTCTTAACTGCCCCTCTGAAATGGCCGAGCAAGCCACACAGTTCAAGGGCAATTAGGGATGGGCAACACATGCTGGCCTTGCCCAGTGACATCCACATCCCCATGAAAGGATAACTTTAAAAATTCATAGGTCAGTGAACAGTCATGGATAGGACATCATTATGCCCTATTTTACGGTTGGCGGTGGGGTGTGGTTGGAACCATTTGCGAAGGTAAAATCCAGCCAAATATTTCAGGTCTGTGTGACCTTGTGTTTGGAACAGAATCTTACCAGTCACTTGGTATACTTGAATTTAAACACAATCTACTTTCACTATAACTAACCTCACAAGGTTATTATCATCCAAATTATACAGCAAGAATAAGAACATAAGGAACAGGAAATGGAGCAGGGCAAACAGCCCATCGAGGCTTCTTCACCATTCACTACGCTGCAACTGCCCACTCTATCCCCAAATCCCTGGATTCCCTTTGTGTAGAAAGATCTATTGATCTCAGCCTTTATTATACTCATCGATTGAATATCCATTGCTCTCTGAGGTAGAAAATTTCAAAGATTCACAACCTTTTGAGTGAAGAAATTTCTCCTTATCTCAATCCTAAATAATCACCCCCTGATCCTGAGACTGTGGCTCCTGGTTCTAGACACTGCAGACAGGGGAAACAGCCTCTCAGTATCTGCGCTCTCCCCCTGAATGCTTTATACCTGGTAGCGGGTGAGAAAACTAAGGTAGTTCAATAAGTCTAGGGGTTACCATCTACACTAGCAATCCTTTCACCAAAGCCTTCCATTGAGTGAAATGTTCTGGGCAGGATTTCCCATGCCCGCTGGTATCAGACGTCATGGCGGGCAATATGGTGGCAAGGCCAAAAATCGGACTCGTGCCATTGTGAAACCAATTTGCAATCATCCACTCTGCCCGCCAATGCTGTGTTTCCTGCTGCCGCACGTTGGGAACTTCATTGCAATACGTCTGTAAATTATAAGCCCAGCTCGCCAGAATCATCCCTCACGCTGGATCGTCCAAGCGCGTCAGTGTGTGTGTGTCACAACTGCACATAAGCGACGTGTACCTGGTGAGCTGCATTTCACTCGGGACTTCGGGGTTTGTTTGCCCACCTTGCCTCGGGCATCACTCGCGGCCATCAGCGCCAGGCTTCGCAGGCAGCACCACATCACTTTTAGGGGGGCTCACAGGCAGGTTTCTACCTACCAGACCAGCCGTAAGGCAGGGGTGGCTTTTCAATGGCTTCAGGGCTCGGGCTTGCTTGGGGAAGGGGGAGAATTGGCCTCAGGCAAGGGAAGAGGCTGCAGGGTGAGGGCTGTACTGGGGAAGGAGGGTTATCCCAGGGTGTGTGTGGGGGGCACATGTTGATCTGTGCAAGTGGCCTCAAGATGGTGAGGGCTGAGGAGGCAGCCTCCAGAGGAGATGAGGCCAGATGGAGATGTGAGGGTGTGTGTGTGAGAGAGTGAGCGGTGATGTCCCTTGAGCTGGCAGTGAGTGAGATGCCAGTGAATGTGTGATGGGCTTGTGAGTGTGTGAGTTTAGAGCGATGAGATGGTCGCCTTACCCTGGCTGCACGGATGAGATCATTCATATGTTTTCTGCACTGGATGGCCAACCTCTTCTGTGCATTGACCACCTCTGCCACCACCTCCCAAGCCAAAGTGGTGACACTGATGGGCCTCCTGCGGCCAGTACGAGTTTTGAATAATTTTTTGATGCAAATTTGGGCTGAATGGCCTCATTCTGTGCTGTACCGTTTTATAATGAGTTGTGAAATTAGATGTACTAAATCCAGCAATTGGTGGGCTAGTAGCTGAGAAAACTGAAAGATGATTAAATGATGTCCTACCTGATTTGGCCTGGTTTTTAATCCCCTGTGAACTGGCAATTGATAGGAAGTTGCCTGCCAGTAACAAAAGATGAACAATTCAGCGAGGGCTGGGGGGTGGGGAAGCAAATTGCCACATCATAGAATCATACGATACAAGACTCCATTCAGCCCATCATGACTGTGCTAGCTCTTTGAAAGCTATCCAATTAGTCCCACTCCCCCTGCTCTTTCCCCACAGCCCTGCAAATATCTCTTTTTCAAGTATTTATCCAATTCCCTTTTGAAAATTCCTACTAAATAAATGTACTCACTGAATAAAAAAATATTTCTTCTCATTTCCCCTCTGGATTTTTTGCCAATTATCTTAAATCTGTGTCCTCTGGTTACTAACTATCTTGAGAGCATTTTTTTTTACAATAAAAACCCTGAACCATAATCATAGCCCCGAGACTAGATTATGCATTTAATCAACTCATTGGCATTTGTGTGTTTTAAAAGATCCAGTTATATTTACTATTTTTGTGTATTTGAGGGGAAGATTCCATCAATTTTATTTTTCTTTTCTGCGGTATTGACTTGTTTCATTATCTTCACGTAACAAGGTATGTACGCTTAAGCAATGTGATATTATTAATGCAAGTTAACCAATGTTTCGAGCACTTTGGTCGGCTCTCAGACCCGCTTCAGGTCATCATGAATTTTTAAAATTTGTGTTCACGGGATGTGGGCTTCGCTGGCTGGGTCAGCATTGGCTGCCCATCCCTAATTACCCCTTGAGAAGGTGGTGTTGAGCTGCCTTCTTGAACCACTGCAGTCCATGTGGTGTAGGTATTCCCACAGTGCTTTTTTTGCAGGGGTGGGTGTGGGGGTTGGGGAGGGAGTGGGGGGGGGGTCGGTGGGGGAGGGTGGCGGGGTTGCGGGGGGGGTGGTGGGTTGGGGGGATGGGGAGGGTGGGGTTGGGGAGGGGGGTGGAGGAGGGGTTGGGGGAGTTGGGGAGGGAGGGGGGGTCTTGGGGAGGACGGGGTGGTGGGGGTTGTGTGGGGAGGGGGGGTTGGGGCGGGGTTGGGGAGCGGGGTGGAGGAGAGTTGGGGGTGTTGGGGAGGGAGGGGGGGTCTTGGGGAGGACGGGGTGGTGGGTGTTGTGTGGTGAGGGGGGGTTGGGGAGGGGTGGAGAGTTGGAGAGGGGGGGAGTGAGGAGGGGGGGTGGGGGGGTGCGGGCGGGGAGGAGGAGGAGGAGTGGGGGTAGAGTTCCATGTTTTTGACCAAATAACTATGACGGAGCAGCCAACGGCTACCCAAGTCAGGATGGTGAGTGACTTGGAGGGGAACTTGTAGGTGGTGGTGTTCCCAGGTGTCTGCTGCCCCTTCTAGGCTGGTGCAGGTTACGGGTTTTTTGGGAAATACGCAGCTCAGACCTGTGACACTGACGGTTTGTAGGTGGATTGAGGAAGCAGTGGTGACAACGCTGATCAGCACCAACATTGCATAAAAGTGTGCAATATGTTTATGACTCCTCTGCCTATTTCTGACTCCCTAGACCTATAAGCGCCCAAAATGCAGAAGATAAAATGAGGTAGCAATTTAAAAAAAAATTTCAACGTTGTTACCCCGCTGTTTACACCTAAAAACAGTACGGTCGTGAGTCAAAGAATCGGCAGCCGCGTTTTTTGACAGCTGGAGAATCACAACGAAACACAGTATTGTCTTCGATCTATTCATGTATGCTTCAAGCATGGGTTCCTGGATAGCAATCAGCTGTAGAGTCCCTGGATGATTTCCTGTGCGCACTGAGGCTAGTTGGACTGGTCCCATTCCTGCCAGCGTCTGAGGTGAGGTCAACTCAATCAGCACTAAAAGATTGAATCTGTCATCAGGGGAGGCTCGATAAGTTCCTCTTTTAGCTAAGCAGACCAAAGAAAAATTAGCAGCCGTCAAATCATTTCAAATCAGAGCATTCTGTTCATAAATTAAACAATGTCATACTTACAATTTAAGTGGGGAAAATGACCAGATTTACATTAATTTTGTTTTTTTTAAATCTTGAAACATGAAGAAAGATTTGCATTTATATAGCGACTTTCACCACCTCAGGATGTCCTAAAGTGCCCTTACACCCATACTTGAGGAAGGATGTGAAGGCACTGAAGAGGATATTCACAGCTATGAGGATAGATTGGAGAGGTTGGGACTGTTTTCCTTGGGGAAAAGAAGGCTGAGACTTGAAGGAGGTATTCAAGATCCTGAGGGCTGTGGACAGGGTAAATAGTGAGAAACTGTTCCCACTCCAGAGAACATCAAGAACTAGAGGGCACAGATTCAAAATAATTGGCAAAAGGAGTAAACGCGATGTGAGGAAAAATTTTTTCACCCAGAGGGTGGTTGGAGTCTGGAACAACCTTCCTGAGAGGGTGGTGGAGGCAGGTTCGATCGAGGTATCCAAAAGGGAATTGGATTGTTACCTGAAAAAGAGAGAATGTGCAAGGTTAAGGGAATAAGGCAGGGGAGTAGGTAGAATGCTCTTTCAGAGAGCCATTGTAGACTCGATGGGCTGAATGGCCTCCTTCTGCACTGTAAAGATACTGTGGTACACCCAATTATGTACTTTTTAAAAAAAATAAGAAATGTAGCCGCTGTTGTAATGCAGGACTCTTTGATGGCTGAGTATTCACCCCATTTTGCCTTTCCTTTGGGATGTCTGTATTGTCACATTTTGGTATCTTTTGACCATTTTTTTTTCATAGAAGGGAGTTGGAAAGTGATTTACTTAAAATTCATTTTAAAGCATTGTTGAAAAGGAGGGAGTGCTCTGAGAGGGTAGTGGGCTAGCTTTTTAGTCGTTTCCACGTAGACTGTAACGATTTGTTAGGTTTTCCCTTGGTAATTGGTAAAGACATCACACCCATTTTGTGGGGGAGTCTCTGATCCTGCTCAGAGTGTCTACAGAATGTCTACAGGCCTTCCCTTTCTGGCTGTGATCAGCGAGAGGTCAAACATAAAGACAGGCACATACATATTGTATGGCAATCAGACAGTGAAAGGATACGAAAAGATTAGACAGAGTGCAGAAGGCAATGGCCAGAAATGATCAGGTTTGAAGCCAAGTCAGAGAACCCACTGATGTGGGGAAGAACAATGTTTTTTTTTAAAAATTGAGGCCAAGTAAGTTGTACAGTTTGAGCGAAGTAAGGCCTCTCATCACTGTCATTCTGTTTGTCCCACTTCCTATGAAATAAAGTGGTTTAATCCATTTGTATCAGACTTGGCCTTTCAAAGTTATTGCATGGTTTACTTTAGAGATTGATGAAGTACATCTGTGAAAGACACAAATACCTGGTTGAGGTTTCACTTGTTGCTATTGCTACATTTCTAACGTTGCTACTATTCTGTAAGTTAGTGCCTGTAAGAGCAAAAAATGCTTCGTCCACTTACAAGAATGACTAATAACACAGAAAATATACCTTTGGTAGATCTAAATTTGTAACAATGATAAATAGTATTATATTTTTATTATTGCAATTACTATAATATTAAAAAGGATATGGAGACACTGGAGAGGGGGCAAAAAGAGATTTATAAGGAGGATACCAGAACTGTGAAGTGGAGAGAATGAACAAGCTGGGTCTCTTTTCTATTGAAAGAAGGTTAAAGGGATGACCTGATAGGAGGTTGTTAAATTTATGAAAGGTTTTGACACAGTTGACACGGAGAGAGAGTGTTTCCACTCGTGGGGAAGAGCAGAACCAGAGACCATCGATAAAGATTATCACCAAGAAACCAAATGAAAATTCCTTACCCAGAGAGTGGCGAGTACATGGAATTCATTAGCACAGGGAGTGGTTCAGGTGAATAGTGTAGCTGTATTTAAAGGAGAAGCTAGATAAGCACAAAGGAATAGAGGATTATACAGATAAGAGTGAAATGAAGAATGATGATAGGAGGCTTGTGTGGAATGTAAACACCAGCATGGACCAGTTGGACTAAATGGCCTGTTTTATGCTGAAAATCCTATGTAATAGGTTAAGACCACTTGTTTACTGTTGCAATGAAGTATACCATGTTCTTTTTTGACTACTATGATCATATAACCTTTTGATAATGCTGTGACGACCAACATGGGACAATAAGTATGGTTATTAATGTGGAAGTATTTTAACAGTGGTTATATTCATCACTGGTTAACTATCAAACAGTTCATTCTTCGTTATTATAGTATCCTTGGTTGATTGTTGCTGCATTATGTCAGGTATGTAGCCCTCTATGAAGTTGCATTCAGTTCTCTATTGCTATATATCTGGTTTAGATTGATAACATACAATACTATCGCATTGTCGACTGTTATAATGGAATGTCTTGTCCAAAATTCTTTGTGCCAACATCATATTCATGTGTTGCTTGGCTCTGGTATGAGGCCAATGCCTGGTTCTCAATTGTTATGTGATATATTCCTGGTTCATTGTTGCAATGTTACATACCTGGGTTCTGTCGCAATGATAGTAAGCATGTTAAAGGTGCTACACGAACGTAAGTTGCTGATCTGATTCCAATCCCTACTTCTGAATTGCTGTTACCATTGGCTCGCTGTTGCTTTGCCACCACCTGAATTCTCTGCTGGAACTGGTTTAGTTTACACTCCTGGTTCTTATGCTGTGACATTGGTCTGATATTACTCTGAGGCCATACACATGTACAGCTGGTTCTCAGCTGCAGCCAAACCATGCACTGCGTTTTATTTCTTGCCATATCATCCTATGTTGGCTCTTTGCTGTTCTGACACACCTCACACCAGAGCCTCCAATCTTACTGTACCATGGAGTAAATTCTTGGTTCCTGCAATGTCATTCATATCGGTATCACTTACTATGCCTTTGTCCTTTTTATTCTTTCATGGGATGTGGGCGTCACTGGCAAGGCCAGCATTTGTTGCCCATCCCTAATTGCCCTTGAATTGAGTGGCTTGCTCGGCCATTGCACAGGGCAGTTCCCTTTCCATTCCCACCCTGCCTCCCTTCCTCATCACTCCTCCCACCCTCCCTTTCATCCCTTTCCCTCTCCTCTCCCCTCCCTCCTTTTCCCGCTGCCCTCCCTTTTCCTTCCTTTGCCTGCCTCATTTCCTT
>NW_027597472.1:27500-79110 GCF_964194155.1 Cetorhinus maximus | reverse complement strand
AGGACTGTCCAGTCCTGCAAGTTTTTAGATCTCTGAGCTCCTCCAGTTCTGGCCTCTTGAGATTCCCTGCTTTCCATTATCCCACCATTTGTGTCCATGCCCCTCTCTGCCTCTCCTCCTTTAGGATGCTCCTTAAAACCTACCTTTTGGTTATCTGCCTTAGTATGTCCTTATGTGACTGAGTATCTGACTTGTATTTGATAACCCTTTAAAGAAATACTACACAATTTACAACAGATATACAATCCTCCAAGGCACAAACACCCAAAGGGAAAGGTAAATCAACTGCGGTTAATGAAGGAAGTCAAAGATTGCATTAAATCAAAGGAAGCAGCTTATAATGATGCTCGAAGAAGTGGTAAGCCTGAGGATTGGGAGAAATTTAGAACCCAGCAAAAGAGGACCAAGAAACTGATTAAGAATGGGAAAAGAGAATATGAATGCAAACTAGCGAGCAACATAAAGGCAACTGTAAGAGCTTCTTTAAGTACATGATAAGGAAAAGATTAGATAGGACAAATGTGGGCCCACTACAGGTGGGGACAGAAGCATTTATAGTGGAAAACAGGGAAATGGCAGAGAAATTAAACAGTTACTTTGCGTCTGTCTTCACGAAAGAAGATACAGAAAATATTCCAGAAATACTAGACAACCAAGAGATTTGTGAAACTGAGGAACTAAAAGGAATTAGTATTAGTAAAGAAGTAGTACTTGAAGGTTGATGAATCCCCTGGACCAGATGAGCGTCATCCCAGAGTGTTGAATGTGGTGGCTAGAGAAAGAAAGTGGATGCATTGGTGGTTATCTTTCAAAATTCTATTGATTTTGGAAAGGTTCCTGGGACTGAAAAGTAGTAAGTATAATCCCACTATTTAAGAAGGAAGAAACTGGGAGAATGGAGAACTACAGACTTGTTAGTTTGAATTCAGTAGTAGGGAAGTTAGCATCTATTATAAAGGATGTGATAACTGGACATTTAGAAAAGAATGGTAAAATTGACAGGGTCAACATGGATTTATGAATGGAAAATCATGTTTGATAAACTTGTTGGAGTTTTCTGAAGGTGTTATTTGTACCATAGCTAAGGAAGAACCAGTGGATGTGGTGCATTTGGATTTTCAGAAGGCTTTTGATAAGATCCCACACAGGATGTTAGTAAATAAAGTTAGAGTGCATGAGATTGGGGGAGCACCCTTTGGACTCCATGGAGGCCTGCTGTGATGTCCTCTACCCCGCTCTGGCCGCAGGAGGGGCAGCAACATTACAACTCTTGTTGGTAGGCAATGGCAGTGGTGATCAGTGCCAATGCTGCACAGAAGAGGTTGGCCATCGAATGCAGATAGAGGATGAATGATCTCATCCGTGCCACCAGGGTATGGGAACCATCTCATCACTCTAAACTCACACACTCAAGCTCATCACACATTCACTGGCATCTCACTCACTGCCAGCTCAAAGGACACCACCACCCATTCTCATACACATACCCTCAAGTGTCCATCTGGCCTCATCTCCACTGGAGACTGCCTCCTCAGCTCTCACCATCTTGAGGCCACTTGCACAGATCAACCTATGTCCCCACACAAACCCTGGGATACCCTCCTTCTCCAGTACAGCTCTTGTCCTGCAGCCTCTTCCCTTACCTGAGGCCACTTTTCCCCCTTCACCAAGGAAGCCCTAACTCTGCAGCCATTGAAAAGCCACCCACATATGGCTGATCTGGTAGGCCTGTGAGCCTCCGTAAAAGTGGTGTGGTGCCTTCTGTGAAGCCTGGTACTGATGACTGAGAGTGCTGACCGAAGCAAGGTAGGCAAACAAACCTTGAATTCCAGAGTGAAGTGCGGCCTGCCAAGTGCGTGCCTTATATATGCATTTGTGAAACACATGGGCGCGTTTTCCCGCTGACGTGGACGGACAATCCAGCGAGGGAAGGGGAAGGATGACTCCGGTGAGCTGGCCTAGTAATGATATGCTGATGTATTACAATGAGGTTCCAACGTCAGATGGCGATAAATGTGGCCCAATATCGGCAGGCTGAGCGGACGATTGCAAACTGCTTTCACACCGTCATGAAACCGATCGCGTCATATTGTTTGCACACGCTGCCAAACATACCCGACGTCAGCTGGCACAGAAAATCCTGGCCAAAGAGTTCGTTCACACCACCTAAAATGTCAGGTTGGCTCAGTGATAAGACTCTCATGAATTAGAAGGTTGTCAGTTCAAGCCCCAATCCACAACTCGAGCACATCATCTACACTGACACTCCAGGCAGTTCTGAGGGAATGCTACATGGTTGGAGGTATCATCCTTCAGGTGAGACATTAAATTAATGCCCTATCTGCCTATTTCAGCAGATGTTAAAGGTCCAGTGACACTTTGTTTTCAAGAAATGTGGCAAATTCCTCTACCAACACTACCAAAACAGATTAATTGCTCACTGCAGTTTATTGGGCACAAATTGGCTACCATGTTTGCCTACGAACCAACAGTAAGCACACTTCAAAAGTAACTTATGGGTTGTGATACACTTTGGCACATCATGAGGCTAAGAAAGTTGAAATATATATATATGTGCAAGATTTTTGTTAGCTCAATAGGACTACATTCACAGGATGTACTTTAGCAAGGATCTACATTCTTCTTACCTGTATCATTTTCATTGGATCAAGTCGACGTGGTCGGTTCCCAACAATGGATCCTCCAAGTCCTTTAGTTTCAATCTGAAACTGTGGATGATCATGAGTAATGTTCTTCAGTAACTCCATGAAGTTTTCATTCACCAGTACATTCTGCAAGCAACGAAATCGGACAGCAGAATGTTTCTGTAACTCACTCACCACAAATACCTCCAAAAGCCCAGCGCTATGTTGTTTCTTCCTCTTTGTTTTAAAAAAAAATTATTTCTGGGATGTGGGTGTCGCCGGCTAGGTCAGCATTTATTGTCCATCCCTAATTGCCCTTGAGAAGGTGCTGATGAGCTGCCTTCCTGAACCGCTGCAGTCCCTGTGGTGTAGGCATGCCCACAGTGCTGCTAGGGAGGGAGGTCCAGGATTTTAACCCAGCAACATTGAAGGAATGGCGATACAGTTCCAAGTCAGCATGGCGAGTGGCTTAGAGGGGAACTTCCAGGTGGTGGTGTTCCCATCTAGATGGTAGGGGTTCAGGGTTTGGAAGGTGCTGCCTAAGGAGCCTTGGTGAGTTTCTGCAGTGCGTCTTGTAAATGGTACACACTGCTGCCTCTGTGCGTTGGTGGTGGAGGGAGTGAATGTTTGTGGGAGGGATGCCAATCGATGGGGTTGCGTTGTCCCGGATGGTGTCAAGCTTCTTGAGTGTTGTTGGAGCTGCACTCATCCAGGCAAATGGAGAGTATTCCATCACACTCCTGTCTTATGCCTTGTAGATAGTGGACAGGCTTTGGGGAATCAGGAGGTGACTTATTCGCCACAGAATTCCTAGCCTTTTCTAGCCACAGTATTTATATAGCTAGTCCAGTTCAGTTTCTGGTCAATGGTAACCCCCAGGATGTTGATAATGGGGGATTCAGCGATGGTAATGCCATTGAATGTCAAGGGGCGATGGTTAGATGCTCTGTTGTTGGAGATGGTCATTGCCTGGCACTTGTGTGGCATGAATGGTACTTGCCACTTGTCAGCCCAAAAATATTGTCGAGGTTTTGCTGCACTTGGACATAGACTGCTTCAGTATCTGCGGAGTCGCAAATGTTGCTGAACAATATGCAATCATCAGCGAACATCCCCACTTCTGACCTTATGATGGAAGGAAGAACATTGATGAAGCAGCTGAAGACAGTTGGACCTAGGACACTACTCTGAGGGATTCCTGAATGTGTTGACTCTCTTCATACCTCAGATAACTTTAGCTAGGAATACAAAAGGTCATTGATCGGAAACATTATATCTGTTTCTCCACAGACACTGCCTGATTTGCATGAGCATTTCCAGAATTGCCCTATTATTTATTATGCAGGGTAACCAGTTGGGTTTCCATTTTCTGCACTGTGTGAAATGTTTGGATGTCCTTGCTTGTGAGCAGAATTGTACTCAGTACTCCAGATGTAGCTGCACCAGTACTGGATTTGGACTAGTTATTTCCTCAATCCTGGGATTGATGTTCAGTCCTTCTCACTATACACTCCCTGATCTAATTGATTGATTAGCTTTTCCTTATTTCTGTCACACATTGCACCATTGCCAATCACTCTTTTTTGTTTCCTGTAGCCTACATCCATATTATATATTCTTACCACTTCCTTCTAACTTCCACCGAACATCAGGCTCCTTTATGGTGTGCACCACTCCAATGCCTGATTTTCCTGTATTCGCTGTGTCCAGGCACCCCAAAGTGACAGACAGAAATAGGAAAATATCTGCCAACTCAGTATGTGAGCTGTATTTCATACTTGTTTGGGTATTCCAACTGTTATCCATTCAATACTGCCCAAAGTCATGTAAACAAAGGATGGGACTTACTTTGATGCTGATCTTTTCCAAGTTTGATTTTTCATTCTTCCGCACAACCTCTAAAAGACGAAAGGCACCATCCACTGTTATAGGATTGTCGGACAGCTGAAGTAGGAAAGTAAGGTTAATCAGATGGTAGCCAAATGGCCCCTAGTTTTGGATTTCCCCACAAATGCAAACATCTCTACGTTTGCCCTATCAAATCCCTTCACAATTTTAAAGACTGCAATCAGATCATCTCTTAGCTTTTTTTTAGAGGAAAGAGCTCTGTTATTGCGTTTCCTCTCAGATCTAATGCCATTCTTGTATAAAAAATTTTGCATTTTCTATTTACTATTTTCACCTTTAATGTTCTAGCTAACACCCTCTCTTAACCTCGTAAATCTGAACATGGGTTTAGCAACAGGAAGGAGCCCCCACCAGCACTATTTAACATCAGTAACATTCAGGTGAGTTGCCGAATATTTTTTATTGGCTGTTGTTGAGTTAATTGAAGTTCTTGGAGAATAAAGTTGGTAAGGTTTACAGAGAATAGTGTGTCATCTGTGATCTAGATTCTCACTTCGAAGGTTCTGCTTAGATTATCTGTTCCAGTCATGAATGCTGTAGTTTCTAATTCACCCTCGGCCTGCAGCATGACAAGGAGAATGAGCAGAGAGGACAAGTTGCTAGAAAAGAGAGGTGGGAGATGGACTCTCAACAGTAGGCCATATACTCATGGTCTTCATGGAGCAATTCTTCTACCTCAACCTAAGCCAAGAATAATGTGTTTCTTGAAGAAGGAACTCACTGAAATTTGCTAGATTTTGTAGGCAGACATGTACCCTCAAAGCAGGGCAAGGACAGCATTGCCAGTGGCTGTAGAGATGACAATGGCTACGAACCTATTCCCGGTAGACTCCTTCCAAACTGCAGCAGGCAACATTTCCAATATCTCGTCGTTTGCCATACGCTATTGTATAAGGGAGCTCTTTGACATCTTGAAGGCAAAGAGGGTATTCATTACATTTTTTCTTTCCAGAGAGAAGCAGGCAGAGTATACACATGGCTTCACCAGGATAGAGGGCTTCCTTTTGGCACAAGGTGCCTTTGGTGACACACACATAGGTTGTTTTGTTGGCACTGCATGTAAATTCAGACATGTACTGCAACCGCAAGGAGTTCCATTTCCTCAAAGTCCATGTCTATTTACTGCCTATCAGGTCACACATATTTATCGCTATCTGTGCTAACAAATCATCCATTATGTTACAAATGCTGTGTGCATTCAGATACAGGGTCTCAAACTTTTTTTTTTACCATTTTTGCAATCTCCTGCCTTATCTGCTGGTGCAGTGCTACAATTGTATGTTCTATCCCTTCCTGTCACTCTCTGGTAATCATTACCCAAATTGCTGCCCTGCTCTATTATTTTGTTGTTTCCCTTTATTTTATTATATTTCCTCTCACGTGATCCCTTCCCCCCACTATTTTGTTTAAAGCCCTCTCTGCCGCCCTAGTTTTTTGATTCGCAAGAACACTGATCCCAGCACGGTTCATCAGGTGTAGACAGTCCCAACTGTACAACACCCGCTTTCCCCAGTACTGGTGCCAGTGTCCCATAAATCGAAACGTATTTCTGCCACACCAATCTTTAAGCCACACTAATCATGTTTACCCTCCACCAATTTGCTCGTGGCTCAGGTAATAATATAGAATCCTTGAGGTTCTGCTTTTTAATTTACTACTTGCTCATTCTCCCTCAGCAGAACCTCTTTCCTAGTCCAGCTATGTCATCGGTACCAATGTAGACCATGACAATTGGATCCTCCCCCTCTCACTGCAAGCTCTTCTCCAGCCCAGAGCAGATGGCCCAAACCCCGGCATCGGGCAGGGAACACAGCCATTTGGACTCTCGCTCTCAGCTGCAGAGAACTGTGTCTATCCTCCTGACTATATTATCTTCTGCTATCACTACATTCCTATTTACTCTCCATGCTTGAATGGCTTCCTGTACCACAGTGCCTGGTTATTTAGCTCAAACACCCTGCAGCTCTCCCACTCTCATCCAAACTAGCTGAAAAAGCCTCAAAACCTGTTGGACAATTACAAGGGTTGAGGCTCCTGCACTCTTGCTTTCTGAGTTCCCTCACCTGCCTCACTGTCACACCGTCCTGTCCCTCACCACTGACCAAATCAGAAGACCCAATCCTAAGGAGTGTGACTGCTTTTTGGTTCAAAGTATCCAGGTACCTTTACCCCTTCCTGATATATTGCAGTGTCTGTAGCTCAGCCTCCTGTTCAATGACTATGGGCCGAAGCTCCTCAAGCACACAAATGTTTTCTTGGAATTGGCCACATCTTCCATACTTGGAAATACGTACATCAGATTTATGGCACAGAAACAGGCTTTTTGGCCCAACTAGTCCATACCTGTGTTTATGTTAAAAATGGAAGACGCTGGAAATACTTAGCCAGTTTGGCAGCAACTGTTGAGAGAAACAGGGTTAACGTTTCAGGTTGATGATGACCACTTGTGCCCATTGTCTCACCTTGTGCAGATTCTGCCTTTACTCTCTAAATTATGTGTAATGTAGGTATCTGGTGGCTGTGGGCATGAGAAGGAGTGAGTGTTTCTTCATCATCAGTCTCCACTTCCTCTTCTATTTCTTGTTCCTTCACCACTGCCTGGTCAAGTTGCAGTTCCTGGATATCTGATAGGAGAAAGGCACCAGGCTAGGGTTGCAGTGAGGAGAGGGGAGGAAGGCACCTTTAATCCATCTGCACCGTGTAAATCAGAAGAGATGAGGGAGAAGTTCGTGGGATATGGGCATCGCTGGCAAGGCCAACATTTATTGCTCATCCCTAATTGTCCTCATTTAGAGGGCATTTTTAAGAATAAACCACATTGCTGTGGGTCTGGAATTACATGTAGGCCACACCAGGTAAGGACGGCAGATTTCCTTCCCTAAAAGACATTAGTGAACCAAATGGGTTTTTTGCGGCAATTGGCAATGGTTTCTTGGTTATATTAGACTGAAAATTCCAGATTTTTATTGAATTCAAATTTCACCATCTGCCGTGCTAGAATTTGAACCCGGGACCCCAGAGCATTAGCATGGGTCTCTGGAGTATTAGTCCAGTGGCAATATGCCACCGCCTCCCCAATTAAGTCTGATCATATCATATTCAATGCTTTCAGCCCCACTACTGCCTACGGTCTCAGTCATGGGAGCTCCAGTGACAACGATCATAGTCTCCTCCATCGGGGTGAGGATATGCATCTGTGCCTGTCCCCCACCGTTTAGCTGCTACTGTCTGCATTTGTGCCACAACTTGTCTTGCAAGAGAGAGCAAAGTGTGTCAGTGAGTGTGGTGCAATGCATTTGGATGATGTGCCTATCATGGCTGAATAGCTGGCAGTGTGTACAAGCTGTGAGATGTTGGTGCGAGTCTTGTAGCATTACGAAGTGTAAGGTGAAATGAACCTATGAATGTGAAGTGAGTTATGGTTAATCAAGACTGTTAGTCAATGAGTGTAGGGGCAGGTGATAGCTAATTGAGCAGTGTGTGAGGCTGGTGGTTCATTTGTAAGGTTATGGTATTTGAAGATGAGTTCACTGACCTTGATCACTTGCATGAGATCATTAAACTTCTTTTTGCCCTGCATCCAAATCCTTGGGCTACACTGCTGGCATTGAGCACAATGGCTATCTGCTCTCACTGACTTCCCAGTGCCTGACTAAAGCTGCTCCTGCTTCCCTGTGCGCAGAGGACCTCTCTTCACTTGTTCACCTCCTGCATCAAGGCCTCCAGTCCTGCATTGTAGAGCTTTGGAGCACCCTGTTGTATCATTCTTGTGTTTTTCCCAGCTCAAATTCATTTCCGTGATCTACTGCAATGAAAGTGCACCTTCCCTCTAAGAGCACCCTCGCCTTTGAATCAGAGGGTTGTGGGTTCATGTCCCACTCCCGGAAACCAAGAACTGTGATTGTCCTCGAAAGAGTTGCAATCTGTGACTGTTGATAACTCGAAAAGAGTTTCCCTCTAAGAGCTGCAGACTGACTTCAAGTAGTGCAGGTTAGCTTTAACTCATACTAGCCTCTCACAACTTTGCATCACCCCATTCCAATGTGCAGGCATATTTATCACTGGCTGCATGCTACAATCTTGTAAATAAGCAGGCAGAACAAAGTTTGCATGCCGTCTGGATCGAAACAAGCAGGCACTGCTTAATCGCATATTTCATGAACCCTGTGCCATTTTTGGAGCCAATCCAATTTTTCCCACAGTGTCTTTGATTACCCCAGCACAGCAAATAGTTTTCTCCATATCTATCCTATCAAAACCCTTAATTAGTTTAAATACCTCAATGTTCAAGGGAATTCAAGTTAACTCGATGTAACCTGTCCTCATAATTTAATCATTTTAAGCCCCAGCATGATTCTAGTGAATCTGTGCTGAACCCTCTCCAAAGTCAATCTATCTTTACTGCGGTATGGTGCTCAAAACAGAACTCAGTACTGCAAATGGGGTTTGACCAAGTTTATGTACAACTAGAGCATAACTTCCTGCCACCTCAGTGAGATTTATAAATTAGTGCTAAATTATCCACAACGAACTCACATTGCCAACAGCTGGAGTATGACTACTCCAAACTCAATTAATGTCGGATCCTAGAACCAGTGAGAGGGGCTTTCATAGCATCAGCCCAAGCAAGATGTGAATTCAGAAACCTAAAGTTGAAAGGCCAGAGTGGTGACTCCCCAAGCCACCCAGTCGTCTGCTTACATTTCTTTTGGAGCAGGAGATGTTCACGATTTCTGTTTCCTGCTGACAGTCTTCTCCCCTCTACTGGTGGCCAAGGTCCTAAACACTAAAATTCCCTCTCTAATCCCCTCTGACCCCATTACCTCCTCCATTCTCCTTTTAAGGCACTCCTTAAAAATGACCTTTGATCAGGTTTTGGTCACCTTACGTGTCTTGGTGTCAAATCTAATAATGTCTCCTGTGAAGTACCATGGGACACTCGACTATGTTAAAGGTTCTATATAAATGCAAATTGTTGTTCTGTTGTATTTGACCTTACCAACTTGCAGCCACCTTATTGAAAGCAAAACGTACACACAAGATCTTAACATTGTCATTGATGTCCAGCCCTTTACACAACATGGTGACCCCCTCGTTGTTGATGTGGTTGGTGTCAAGTCTGAGTTCGAGCAGGGTGTTATTGAATTTCAAAGTCTCTCCCATGGCAAGCACTCCTTCGTTTCCAAAGCCATTATAGGAAACATCGAGGACCTTCAGGGTGATATTTATCTAAAGAAAGAAGACACACTGTGACTATGAAAATGACAGACTATACTTAGTAGGTCTGTGACAATGAATGTGCAATGAAAATTACTATGCTGATCCAGTGTTCCAGCGAGGCTATAAATGCAGCCAAAAACTACCTTCAGCTATGATCACCAGCAGAGTTGCTTTCCCCTGAGTCTTTGTACCACAATTTATTGCCCATGAAGCTGAGAAGTATAGGTGGAGCTGGAAGACTGTATTTTCCCTTTCTGTTCAATGAAAGAAGGCAAAACAACATTCTAGGATCTAGCACAGTGAACCATTCTATTGAAATAGACCCTTTAGTTTTCTTTTCACCTTCATACATTGAATCATACAATCTTACAGCACGGAAAGATGCCATTTGGCCCATTATGCCTGTGCTGGCTCTATGAAAGAGCTATTCAATTAGTCCTACTAGCCCCCACTCTTTTCCCATATCCCTGAAAATCTTTCCTTTTCAATTATGTATCCAATTCCCTTTTGAAAGTTATGACTGAACCTGCTTCCACTACTCTTTCAGGCAGCACATTCACACCTGACGAGATTCAGTGCAATGCTAGTTTTCCCACCCCAACTGATTTTACTTGCCATTGAGGTCAGTAGTGCATAATATTGGATGGGGTGTGAAACAATTGTTTCTCCCAATCCCATGAGTTTCTTGTACAACATATCAGGCTCATATCACCTCCTTGATGTCTGGACACATGTATGGCCACTATAGGCCACTGGAGGCCTGACTATAGCAGTGAAACTGTACCCCAACATGAGGTACTGCCTTCAGGAGAAGAGAAAAGAGGGGAGAAAAGTAAACATTGGCGTCAAGTGTATGCCCTCACCCGTAATCCTGCACTCAAAGCCACCGCACCCTCCATTTGGATCTGGTTCCATCGCAGGTTCAATATTTCCAAACTGTCATTGGTTGCTTCAAGCAAAGAAAAAGAAAATAAATTTAAGTAGATAGAACACTATTTAAATTGCAACTGCAGTAATAAAATAAAATTAAAAGTACTATTTAGACATAGGCAGATTGACAGAGTCTACTCTCAGTATGAAATCCATTGTGATACAAGAAGTGGCAGAGTGTCATCACTGGTACCAATACTCTACATGAAGCAGCCCACTTAATATATTTTAATAGTGCACTATACTTCCATGTACTCTTAAGGTCTCAAGTGGCACTTACTCATACTGAACATACCAAATTAGGAGACTGCTCCACCATTCAATAAGATCATGGTTGATCTGACTGTAACCTCCCGCCGACTCCTCAATATTCTTTCACTCCCGTGTTTATCAAGAATTTATCTATCTCTGCCTTGAAAACATTCAAAGACTCTGCTTCCACTGCCTTTTGAGGAAGGGAGTTCGAAAGACTCACTACCCTCAGAAAATAATTCTTCTCATCTCTGTTTTAAATGGGTGACCCCTTATTTTTAAACAGTGGACACCCAAATCCCTCAAAAGCTCAGAGCTCTGCAATCTCTCACCATTTAGATAATATGCTTCTTTTTTATTCTTCCTGCCAAAATGGACAATTTTACATTTGCCCACATTATACTCCATTTGCCAGATCTTTGCTCACTCACTTAACCTATCAATGTCCCCTTGTAGCCTCCTTATGTCCACTTCACAACTTACTTTCCTACCTATCTTTGTATTATCAGCAAATTTAGCAACCCTACCTTCTGTCCCTTCATCCAAGTCATGAACATAAATTGTAAAAAGTTAAGACCCCAGCACTGATCCCTGTGGCACACCACTCATTACATCCCGCCAAACAGAAAAGGACCCATTTATGGCTACCCTGTTTCCTGTTAGCTAGCCAATCTTCTATCCATGCCAGTATATTACCCCCTACACCATGGGCTTTTATTTTCCACAATGACCTTTGATGTGGCACCTTATCAAATGCCTTCTGGAAATCTAAATACAGCACATCCACTAGTTCCCCTTTATCCACAGCACATGCGACTCCTTCAAAGAACTCCAATAAATTGGTTAAACATGATTTCCTTTTCACAAAACCAAGTTGACTCTGCCTGATTGCCTTGAATGTTTCTAAGCGCTCTGCCATATTAACTTCCAACATTTTCCCTATGACAGATGTTAAGCTAACTGACCTGTAGTTTCCTGCTTTCTGTGCCCCTCCCATTTTGAATAAAGGAGTTACAGTTGTTATTTTCCAATCTAATGGCACCTTCCCCAAATCCATGGAATTTTGGAAAATTAAACCAACACATCAACTATCTCATTAGCCATTTCTTTTAAGACCCTAGGATGGAGTTCATCAGGACCCGGGCATTTTTCAGCTCACAGCTCCAATAATTTGCTAAGAATCACTTCCCTGGTGATTGTAATTTTCCTGAGTTCCTCCCTCCACTCCATTTCCTGATTTGCAGCTATTTCTGGGTTGTTACTTGTATCCTCTATAGTTTACTCAGCAATAACCTACTCGCTGACACTCAGTTTGGGTTCTGCCAGGGTCACTCAACTCCTGACCTCATTACAGCCTCAGTCCAAACATGGATAAAAGAGCTAAACTCAAGAAGTGAGGTGACAGTGACTGTCCTTGACACCAAGGCAGCATTTGACCGAGTTTGGCATCAAGGTGCCCCAGCAAAACTGAAGTTAATGGGAATCAGGGAGTAAACCCTCCACTGGTTGGAGTAATACTTAGCAAAAAGGAAGATGGTTGTGGTTGTTGGAGGTCAATCACCTCAGTCCAGGAGATCGCTGCAGGAGTTGCGAAGGGTAGTGTCCTAGGTTGAACCATCTTCAGTTGCTTCATCAATGATCATCATAAGGTCAGAAATGGGGATGTTCACGGATGCTTGCACAACATTCAGCACCGTTCGCAACTCCTCAGATACTGAAGCAGTCCGTGTCCTTATGCAGCAAGACCTGGACAACATTCAGGCTTGGGCTTATTAGTGGCAAGTAACATTCGTGCCACACAATTACCAGGCAATGACCATCTCCAATAAGAGAGAACCTAACCATCTCCCCTTGACATTCAATAGCATTACCATCGCTGAACCCCTCACTATCAACATCCTGGGGGTTACCATTGACTAGAAACTAAACTGGATCAACCATATAAATACTGTGGCCACAAGAGCAGGTCAGAGACTTGGAATTCTGTGGAGAGTAACTCACCTCCTGACTCCCAAAGCCTGTCCACCATCTACAAGGCTCAAGTCAGGAGTATCAAGTGAAGAGAATACTCTTCACTTGCCTGGATGAGTGCAGCGCCAATAACGCTCAAGAAGCTTGACACCATCCAGGACAAAGCAGCCCACTTGATTGGCACCCCATCCACCTTCAATGTTCACTCCCTCCACCTCCAATGCACAGTGGCAGCAGTGTATACCACCCTCAAGGTGCACTGCAACAACTCACCAAGGCTCCTTCGACAGCACCTTCCAAACCTGCAATCTCTACCACCTCGAAGGATAAGGGCAGCAAATGCAGGAAACACCACCACCTGCAAGTTCCCCTCCAAGTCACACACCATCCTGACTTGGAACCATATGGCCGTGCCTTCACTGTCGCTGGGTCAAAATCCCAGAGCTCCCTCCCTAACAGCACTCTAGGTGTTTCTACAGCACATGAACTGTAGCGGTTCAAGAAGGCAGCTCATTACCATCTTCCCAAGGGCAATTAGCGATGGGCAATAAATGCTGCCCTAGCCAGCAACGCCCAAGTCCTGTAATTGAATTTTTAAAAAGCTATCATCTCAAATTGCTCCTACCACCTCAGCCAGCACCAAAGATGACCTGCAAGATTGGTACTTTGGTGTTATGGAGCTCAAAATGCTCATTCCAACACAGCAAAATTTTGGAAAGACAACAAGGAAAAATCCTAGGAAAGGTCCTGCTTTTATTGACTTTACCTAATGAGAAAGGGTCATATGGGGCGGAGCAGGTGGAGATTTTCTTAAATCTAGAGTGTAGCATTCATTGAAATTGTGCTGTTCATATGTCCCCTCAAGCAAAGGAGAAATTAGCAAAATTAAATCCTTCACTTGTATTTGCTTGAGTTCTACCATTAGTGAATGGATATTTTTACCGTTATTCTGTGGGAATGTTGTATGTTTATCAAAATAACTGTGGTGAACTTCTTTTCAGAGAGGGGTAAGGAGGTGATGCAGGCAGTATGCATGCTGGGCCTCCACGGTAGTTTAATGACGTGTTGGTACTGAGCCCAGCAGAAGTTTAGAAGTTCAGTTCTTGATCTCTGCACTTGGTTAAATGATCTAGGCAGAGGTCTTATGGTGCAGTGGATGGCTTTCTTCCCTCTGAGCCATAAGTTCTGGGTTTAAGTTCCACTCCAGGACTTGATGGTCAAGAAGATGCCACAGCAACTTGGACTCTCCTGGGAGGGGGGTGGGGGGGGGCTGTTGTCTGGGTGGCCGGTGTAGATCAAATTGATGCCAACAGCACAGGGTTAGATCCCTGTTCCAGCTCGGGTAGATTTGGGATCTGCCTCCTTGGCGTTGGGGGTTGGACCTGATTTTGGACAGAGAACTGAAGAATTTTAAAAGTGGTCTGAGTGCCACTGTCGCTATCAGTGCTCAGGCTCCTATAAGAAAATGTACATGTGTGGGTGAGAACATAAGAAATGGGAGCAGGAGTAGATCATACAACCTCTCGAGCCTGTCTTGTCATTCAATAAGATCATGGCTGTACTTCTACATCAACTCCACTTACCCGCCTGATTCCCATATTCCTTGCTTTTCTTAGTGTGCAAAGATCTATCTGTCTCAGTCTTGAATAAACTGCATGACTGATCAGTCTTGAATAAACTGCATGACTGAACATCCATAGCCCTTTGGGGCAGACAATTCACAACTCTCCAGGTACAGAAATTTCTTCTCACCTCTCTCCTAAATGGCCAACCTCTTATCCTGAGACTATTTTCCTTAATTCTAGACTTTTCAGCCAAGGGAAGCAGCATCCCAGCACCTACCCTGCCAAGCCCACCAGAAATGTAATATGCTTCAATGAGATCACCTCTCATTCTTCTAAACTTCAGTGAGGACAGGATTGTGCTGGGCTGCAATGCCTTTCCTACTCAAACAGCCTCTTCACTGTCTGGGCTCATGCTTGAAGAGTGACCTATTGAACAAGATATTAAATGGTGATTGCTGGTGTCTCTAGTGCTATGCATGGAGAGGAGCGGCAAAATAAAAGACATGTGCTTGTTAATTGTATATTCATTGTATTCAGGTGGTAGGCATTAATGGAGGATTCACTTAAGTCCTTATAAATAGACCCAGACTAAAATTGTGATTGTTAAGTTCAGAGGTGTATGCTTGTAATGTGTAATTCTGTAAATAAATATTAAAAAGTGTGTAAATATTGGCTCCAGTTCTATCCTTCATCACCTGGCTTTCTGGAATAGAATGTTCTTTCCTGCTGGGCACATTTTTGATTGGAAAAACAAGTATTCAACCCTTCACCCTCTTAACTGCAGGAAACAATCCATGTTGCATAGAAGAACAAAGCCAAATGAAAAATCAAACGGCATCTATGGAATTAAGGCTCACCTAGCATTTGTCCCAGGAACTCTGCTCCTTTGTTTCCAAACTCATTGTAACTGAGATCCAGCTCTGAAATTCTGAAATTAGACTATAGGTGCAAATTTGAGCAAAATAACTAAAGATAAGTTCTTTTGAATCTGCCATCAAATTAACCATACATGAGCTTATGTTTCCACCTAGTTTAGTAACTGCAATGCAACAGCAACTCAGTAACAAGAGTTAAGGAAGCTTGCTACCACAAGGATCTGCCCTCTAGTGACCTAACTAGAAACTCTTCGATGTTCCCACCATTATAGATGATAGTGTCCAAGTCACATAAAGTAGTTGAAGCCACTGCACAAAACAAGGGGTATGGGCACTGACAACGTCCCAGCTATAATGTTGAAAATCTGTCAACTAGAACCAGTGGACAACCTCCAATCATGCCAAATCAAAGCATTCCAGTGTAACTACAACACTGGCATACCTGGTAAACTGTAAAATGGTCTAGGTACATCCGATCCACCAAAAACAGAACAAGTCTAGGCCAGCCAAATACTGCAAAGGTCATGACCCATCAGACCAGATGCAACCTGTTTGGAGAAGCGTCTTTGTGCAATGTGGCTTGCATAGGCTTGCCATAATCATGTGACCTCTGATGTCATCCTTGTTATATAAAGGCATTAGAGCAGGAGCTATTTCATCCACTACTTGGAACATGTGTCAGGAGTGTGCAGCTGAAATTGAATGGATTTTGATAGCTGTAAGAGAGCCAGCAGCTGTAAGAAATGGCAGAGAAAAATTAAAACTTCAGTCGGCAACTTTGTACCTGGCATTGATCACTGGGTACGTCAGTATGGCTTTGAATATTCCAGTACCGGCTCCTGGGGGGGGGTGAAGGCAGATTTGAAAATAAATCAGAAATTCAGCACTACACATCATTCCCACATTATCCCTAGTCAAATGGAAAGACTAAGGCAGTGGTGTAAATCGCCAAAGGGATCATCAAAAAATCGATTAGATCCAGCACAGATGTGTACAAGGCAATACCAGAGTGGAGAAACACACCGACTGAAGGCATGGGAAGTAGCCCAGTCCAGAGACTAGTGTCTTGCTACACCCAAACTACTCTTCCAATAGCTAAACTGCCACTGAAGCCAGTAGTAGCAACAGGAGTGAGCGACATAATCAAAGTGAAACAACAGAAACCAAATTTCACTTTGATAAAGCTGCCAAGTTATTGCTAGAACTGAGATTTGGAGAGCCGGTCAGCTTGCAAACATTCAACGTTTCTCAAAAGTCAGCTCACTTGGCAATTTGGGACCCGTGTACAGAAGTTGTCACCTCAATCATACACGGCGAAAATGGACAACTGGATATATTGTCATAGCCACAGACATATACGTGGAACGGGAGAAGCTGCTCCTTCACAGCAGACAGCCAATAAGGAAGATGTGATTTCACCAACCACACAAGGAACTGAATGACCATCAATCCCAAAGGTCAACCATTCCCCAATGAAGGCAACAGATAAGCAACAACAATTACCGCAGCAGCAGCACTCCCCACGGCAACGACATCCCCCACAGAGGCTACATCACCCCAGGGAGGAGCAGACATCAGATGAATAGCCAATAACAACCCACATGCATACTATTAGAGACCTGGATGTTTTAAAGATTGTGCGTAATGTGTGTGTAGGGCCAAATAAAAGTGGGTCAGATTAGAATGACCAGTTTTCTGTGCATGTGATTATTTTCATCGTAGACCATATATGTGCCTGACTTGCAACTACAAATGATAGTGTAAGCAGGTTGTTTTTTTTGTATGAAAAGGGGGATGTTTGAAGTGCAGCTTGCCATAGGGTTCAGTGATGTGACCGCTGAAGTCATCCTTGGTGGAGAAAGGCTTGAGAGCAGAAACCATTTCATCCACCACTTGGAACACAACCTGCTGTACAACTCATTTCATTTCCCAAGCATGGTGGTTATCAAGATTTTTCTGGCCTCCGAAGAGAACTGAGTTTAATCTTTACACCCAATATCTA
Organism: Cetorhinus maximus; assembly: GCF_964194155.1. NCBI lineage: Eukaryota > Metazoa > Chordata > Chondrichthyes > Lamniformes > Cetorhinidae > Cetorhinus > Cetorhinus maximus. The sequence continues at coordinate 61,742 of NW_027597472.1, read as the reverse complement.
CAGTTGCCCCAACATCTCAACAACCAGCATGTTCTGCGCAGTATTTGACCATGTGTGTCATATCACTACAACCTTCAAATTCCATCCCAAAACAAATATCTATCCATGCTATATTTTGGATAGGATTAGCTGAGGTGTAGGAAAAGATCATCTGGCTGCTGTCTTGTTTGTTGAAGCAAATCAGAAACACAAATAAAGGGAAATGGTGGGAATGTAATTAAATAAGTACTCAGCTGTTGGTCCAACTAGGCTGCCTAATATAAAAACAGTGGAAATGCCAGCCAGTTTTCAGCTCAGTTGGAAATAGACTTTGGTGTATTTCACTGAAAGTCTTCCTCTTTACTTACAGATAAAGTTTCAGCAAAATATGCAGCATCGTTGCTTTTCAGTTTGTTTCCTGCAGGTGGGAGAAAAAAGCATTGATGAAATTATGGCGCATTGAATTTGGGTATCATTTTGTGAGTACTTCATAATGCACCGGGTACCCAAACAGGAAGCACCCCTCCCCCAGCCCTACTATTGATGCATCAGCTTTTACTGCGCGGCTGGGACACTTGGCGTGAACTCCACCCCCCCATCACAGAAAAATTCCAGCAATGGGAGGAAGCCTTAAGGTGACCATTAATTGGCCAATAAAGGGCCTCAATTGGCCCTCAGGTGGGCAGGGCACCCAACGCTTCCCCTGCTATAGATAAAATATCCAAATATCCATGGGGGTGGGTGGGGGACAGAGGGAGGTAGGCAACAGGTACAGTGCCACTGTCAGGTGCCGCATTTTATGCTTCCTTGCAATCCTGCCCTCGGGGTTGGGGGTGGTTGGGGGGGTGGGTGGGGGGCGGTGACAGGGTAAGCAGGGGCAGCCAGGGGCCTAAAATTCAGCCCTTAGAACGAGGTGGGTATACTTTCCACTTAACATGTCTTATGCTTGATCTGGGAGTGCTTGATTCAAAATGGACATTCCATTCTACAGCATTGACATCACTCGCTGCAAAGAATACAAAATAAATAGTACATTTGATGTTCACGAGAGTTCTTAGTGGTTGCCATCACAACAAAGGATTGTTAGTTCAATGGCAATAATTCCACTTATGATTCATGCTCGAGTTTTTTTATAATTAAGCTTTATACAGTGACTGATTTGGTCTTCCATTTATATTAAATGACATGCAAATAATACAACCTGGCTCCCAAGAATGTTCTCTGATGTCAAAGAGTAACACAATTCCTGGCGTGACCAGCTCCCGCCTCCAGGATCCCACATCAGCTACATTTCCTCTGATGCTTGAGAATGCTCTGAAGTTTAAAGGGACCCGGTTCTATTCTGATACCACAGCACAACCTTGCCTGAGCTTGCATAAGATGCAGTTTGCACATTTTGCTGAGGTGAGGCCACATTTTAGATGTTTATCCATTTTATAACCTTTACAGCCTTTGCATCCTAAGCCTGGGAGCCAGCTTGTATGATTTGCATGCCTTTGAGATAAATTGAAGACCAAATCAGTCACTATAATAAGGCTTGTCATTATAAAAAGCACTCGTACAAGAATCATAAGCAGAATTATTGTTACCGGAATAACAACCCTTGTTAAAAGAAAGACTTGCATTTATATCGTGCATTTAATGACCATCAGGCATCCCAAAGCGCTTTACAGCCAATGACATATTTTTGAAGTGTAGTCACTGTTGTAATGTGAGTAAGCGCAGCTGCCAGTACGTGCACATTAAATTCCCACAAACAGCAATGCAATAAAGATCAGATAATCTATTTTTTGTGATGTTGATTTAGAGATAAATATTGGCCAGGGCACCAGGTATAGCTCCCTGCACTTCTTCAAAATAGTGCCATGGAATCCAGAGGAAGCAAATGGGGCCTCGATTTAACATCTCAACCAAAAGATGGCACCTTTGACAGTGCAGTGCTCCCTCAGTACTGCACTGGAATGTCACTCATGATCTTTGTGCTCAAACCCTGGAGTGGGACTTGAACCTGGAATCTTGTGACTCAGAGGTAAGACTGCTACCCACTGAATTGCCGTGAGAAGAAATCTGTTAACAGTTACAGTGGTAAATCCTTTTCACTTTTAGATTAGGATAAGGGAAAATGAATTTGCTGCCTTTATCCACTCCATTTTCCTTCAAAACCAATTGTAGATTTGATGCTCCTACACTACAGACAGGCCTGTAGGTTTGAAATGGCGTGTCTGAGACTTACAGTAGACCAGCAGCACTTGTGACCTGAGTCACTTCCAGGGTCCTGAATCTCCATTACGATATCAGTCATTTTCTGGGAGCAGTGAACTGTATCGTAGAAAAGAAATGCTTAAAACCTTTTATAAGACTGGTGCCCACCTGAGAGTTTGATGCATTTAAGGGAGATGTTCAGTGGAAGCATTTTACACAACACTTCCACTCCCCATGTTCGTAGTTCATTGTTGGACAAATTCTGAAATGCCAGGAATTAATATAAGCAGTGTGAGAGATCTGGAGCGATAGAATCATAGAATAGTTACAACACAGAAGGCTGCCATTCAACGCATCCCATCCATGCAAGAGCAACCAAAATTCAAGGGAGGTAATGTTGCCTTTGTGTGATCGTGTAAAAGAGGTGATAGCAAATGAACAACCTACTTCTCTCCCATTGAAGTCAATGGAAATAAAGTACTGGTTAAATTTAAATTGGGCAGCCAAATCACTATCATCCATTTTACACTACTGCATGAAGTCAAAACCCACAGTCAAGCAGTCAGTTCACATAGGCCTTAAATAAACGCACACAGACACATGCAAATATACACAGTCAGTTTTGTGCACTCTGAAGCACACATATTCCCACTTAAAATCTAGCAAAAACTGGCACAGCAATATCAAGAAAACTTAGCAACAACACAGCTTGAATGTCGGCTAATGTCACATTTATACCAAGAGAACAGTAGGACAGTAAGCTTGCCAAAGGTTAATCTGAGGGTTTAGCCAACCTACTATCACATGTATAGAGAATACTAAAACAAATTTCATGGAAACCCAAAATTCCTTCCTTAATCTCTTAACAGATTTGAAAAGCTAGAAGCAGTAATAGTTTGATAATTAACTTTATTTATTATCAACATTACAGTAATTTTTACAATACATACAGTGTGGTGCACATCAGCCTTATCTTTACCACTCATGAGCATTTGATTAAATGAGGAACCGTGAAAATGGCTTCTCCAAGCCTGTTCACGCCATCAGATCTTGAACGTAGAAAGAGGTCTTCCCAAGTAAAAATGCTGCATCTTTTCTAATACCATTTTCTTTATGGTCTGCTGAATACAACACAGATGTTTTATATTGCTGATGTTTTATAACCACCCAGTTGTTTCAACAGATTGTTGAACCAAAATAATGGGCCTTATGCCTTTTCACACCATTCTGTTACTTCTTATGTAGTATTAGAGTGTTCAGGACTGTAAGGGTTAATGGGGAAACAGTACTGCCCACATTAAGATGTAGAGAATCACATGGAAGGAGTGGAATGTAGTAGTGACTCTGGTAGAAGTTGACATGAAGATGGGATACAGTCCTGACTAGGTGCTATGTGTATGATTATAGTTATGTTTTATTAATAAACAGTTATCATGCAACCATACAAGCCTCTAGACCACTTCATGAGACAACATATAACCTTAATCACTTATCATGCTTTTCCTGGGTCATAGCTTGTTGTGCAACTCCTTCAATGCATGCTCGATAGCAACATATTGAATTTTCACATTGCAGCAATCTACTTCTCTTAAACTAACCCTTGCTGCAATGTAAAACCTGTGTTTTAAAAACTAATCTTAATAGACCTTCAAGCTCAATATCATCCACATTGTTTATTTATTTACTAATCTATATGTGTTTATCTTTATAGTGCAATGTCTTTGGTCCAGAAATTCATCCTTCTCTAATGTTATCAGCGTCATTGAGTGGAAAGACAAGATTTTTAAGAGTACATGTTAAACTAATTCTGCCTACATTACATGTTTAGTCTTTGCTAGAAACAAAAGTAATGTAAAAGCATATCTATATTTTTACATAGTGCAGTGAATGACATGGGATGCAGCAAATACCATTCGGCACTTTTATCCTCGTTTCAGATTTCATCCACACAGTTACTGAATTACCAAGCAGCACCAACTCAGAACTCAAGTGATGCGTGCCTTCTGAGGTTCTATGGTTGGCAACGCCCCAGGATTGCCCTGGAGTTTCAGGAAATTAAAGATTAATTTCCAGCTCACTGTTTGGGGAGCAACACTCAGAAGTAAAAAAAAACCATAGGGGCATTATGTATATGTGTGTTTTCACTGGATTAGTCATAAAAATTTTGGACAAGGGGAAAAAAATAGTTGTTTGACTGACAATCAAGGATCATCGAATTGGTTGATGAAGACTCTATTCACTTGGGAAGGTATGAATATGGGCATGGCGTATTGGGGGACCAATGGCAGGACTTTGGGGGCAGGACAGATGGCAGTCATGTGATGACACCTCCAGGAATATGTCCAACCAAAGTTGACAATGTTAGGAGATCTGTGCAACATTTCTCACTCCACCGCTTAAAATTTTCCTTACCATTCACTGCAATCCACCTCACGATTCTTGTATCTATCAACCATGACCTAACTGAATGGTGGAACAGGCTCTGGGGCTGAATGGCCCTCTCCTGTTCCTATGACAGAGCATACAATAAATATTGATAGGCTTACTTAATGAGAGCTAGGTATGTCAATACAGCCATTCCTAAAATGACAAGACATTCTTACCAGAGTCTGGATGTAACAATTTTCAACTAACATTTCCATTAGGTATTGCATGCCTTCTTCATCAATTCCATCATGTTCTAGCTCCAATGTAGTCACTGATGTATTACTCTGCAGAACAATGAAGATTGTGTTCACTCTATCTGTCTCTATCATTCTCATTCTTACTCTCTCTGCCTCTTTGTTCCCAATATTTGTTTTCAGTCTCAAGCTTTCTTAAACTTTCTTGCTTGTTTTGGTCTTTACCTGACCGTCCCAAGGAGTGGGGAGGAGGTGATGGGGTTAAGAAGGATATTAGAGATTAAGTCTTCAATCGGCTCTACTCCCAATATGATTGCCCTGGAACCCACTGACTGCCACAAACCATTCCCACAGGCCCTCCACTGCCAAAGCCATGTTCCTACTCCGAAGCAGTGAACCTGAGAAGTTTATTTAAATGAAGACCCACTGTTCAGAAAGATGGGCCGCCAACACCCCACCTTGTTCAGGCTCATCACCTGCTACCATTCTCACATGACCATATAAATTGAGATCTCCATCTGCCTCTATCTCTCACTATAGTTTTTCACTATACTCACTGTGTTCAGGCTCTCTGCATGCGAGTAAGATAGGCCTTGGGTACTGGTGCACAAAAGGGACGAGTGAACTAACAGCTTGCTTTACAGTTATAGAAAATGAGGTGGGGTAAAAACGGACTGTCCATTTATTTTATCGCTTATTTCCCCCAATGTTCGAGACCAAATTCACACTCTGCTTTCAATCTGTCATTCTTTTACTTTGTCTCTTTCCTTCTCTTTGTCTGTTATTGTTCTGTGTTCAGGAATCCGTTTTGACTCTTGTCAACTTCTTTGATTTTTATTCCATTTGACTTATGTAACTTTTAAGTTTCTTTTTGTGAATGCTAATGAAACCCCCGTGCCCAACTCCCCCACCCCACCCTACCCTGCCAAATGCATAAGCTATCAACGCTGAGGGATGGAGCAATTCCCATTTCAGGCATCCTAGACTTTCCAGTAAAGGTACAGTTTGAACATAGAAACATAGAAAATTAGAGCAGGAGTAGGCCATCCGGCCCTTCGAGCCTGCTCCACCATTCATTATGATCATGGCTGATCACCCAACTCAAAAGCCTGCTCCCGCTTTCTCCCCATATTCTTTGATCCCTTTCGCCCCAAGAGCTATATCTAACTCCTTCTTGAAAACATACAATGTTTTGGCCTCAACTACTTTCTGTGGTAACGAATTCCACAGGCTAACCACTCTCTAGGTGAAGAAATTTCTCCTCATCTCAGTCCTAAATGGTCTACCCCGTATCCCCAGGCTGTGACCCCTGGTTCTGGACTCCCCCACCATCGGGAACATCCTTCCTGCATCTACCCTGTCTAGTCCTGTTAGAATTTTATAGGTATCTATGAGATCCCCCTCATTCTTCTGAACTCCAGCGAATATAATCCTAGCCAACTCAATCTCTCCTCATATGTCAGTCCCTCCAACCCAGGAATCAGTCTGGTAAACCTTCACTGCACTCCCTCTATAGCAAGGACATCCTTCCTCAGATAAGGAGACCAAAACTGCACACAATATTCCAAGTGTGGTCTCACCAAGGCCCTGTAGAATTGCAGCAAGACATCCCTGTTCCTGTACTCGAATCCTCTGGCTATGAAGGCCAACATACCATTTGCCTTCTTTACTACCTGCTGCACCTGCATGCTCACCTTCAGCGACTGGTGTACGAGGGCGCCCAGGTCTTGTTGCACATTCCCCTCTCTCAATTTATAACCATTCAGATAATAATCTGCCTTCCTGTTTTTGCTACCAAAGTGGATAACCTCACATTTATCCACATTATACTGCATCTGCCATGCATTTACCCACTCACTCAGCTTGTCCAAATCACACTGAAGCATCTCTGCATCCTCCTCACAGCTCACCCTCCCACCCAGCTTTGTGTCATCTGCAAATTTGGAGATATGACATTTAGTGCCCTCATCTAAGTCATTAATATATACTGTGAATAGCTGGGGTCCCAGCACTGATCCCTGCGGTACCCCACCAGTCACTGCCTGCCATTCGGAAAATGACCCGTTTATTCCTATTCTGTTTCCTGTCTGCCAATCAGTTTTCTATCCATCTCAATTTACCACCCCCAATTCCAGGTGCTTTAATTTTACACGCTAATCTCTTACGTGGGACTTTGTCGAAAGCCTTCTGAAAGTCCAAATAAACCACATCCACTGGCTCCCCCTCATCAACACTACTAGTTACATCCTTGAAAATTCCAGAAGTTTTGTGAAGCGTGATTACCCTTTCGTAAGTCCATGGTGACTCTGTCCGATTCTGCCACTGTTTTCCATGTGATCAGCTATTAAATCTTTTATAATGGACTCTAGAATTTTCCCCACTACCGACGTCAGGCTGACTGGTCTATAATTACCGGTTTTCTCTACCTCCCTTTTTAAATAGTGGGGTTACATTAGCTACCCTCCAATCTGTAGGAACTGTTCCAGAGTCTACAGAATCTCGAAAGATGACCACCAATGCATCCACTATTTCTAGAGCCAGTTCCTTAAGTACTCTGGGCTGTAGATTACCAGGCCCTTGGGATTTATCGGCCTTCAATCCCATCAATTTCTCCAACACCATTTCTCTACTAATACTGATTCTTTTCAGTTCCTCCCTCTCACTAAACCCCGTATTCCCCAACATTTCTGGTGTGTTATTTGTATCCTCCTTTGTGAAGACAGAACCAAAGTATGTATTTAGTTGGTCAGCCATTTCTTTGTTCCCCATTATAAATTCCCCTGTTTCAGACTGTAAAGGACCTACATTTGTCTTCACCAATCTTTTTCTCTTCACATACCTATAGAAACTTACGGTCAGTTTTTGTGTTCCCCACAAGTTCACTCTCATACTCTATTTTCCCCTTCTTAATCAATCCCTTGGTCCTCCTTTGCTGAATTCTAAAGTGCTCCCAATTCTCAGGTCTGTTGTTTTTTCTGGTCAATTTGTATACCTCTTCTTTGCACCTAATACTATCTTTAATTCCCCTTGTAAGCCATGGTTTGGCCACCTTTCCTGTTTTACTTTTGCGCCGGACAGGAATAAACAATTGTTGCAGTTCACCCATGCACTCTTTGAACATTTGCTATTGCCTTTCAACCGTCATCCCTTTAAGTAACGTTTCCAAATCCATCATAGCCAACTGGCACCTCATACCATCGTAGTTTCCTTTATTAAGATTCAGGACCCTAGTCTCAAAATCAACTACGTCACTCTCCATCTTGATGAAGAATTCTATCATATTATGGTCGCTCATCCCCAAGGGGCCTTGCACAACTAGATTGCCAATTATTCCCTTCTCATTACATAATACCCAGTCTAGGATAGCCCGTTCTCTACTTGGTTCCTCAACATATTGGTCCAGAAAACCATCCTGTATACACTCCAGGAACTCCTCCTCTACGGTATTGTTACTAATTTGATTTGCCCAATCTATATGCAGATTAAAGTCATCCATAATTACAGATGTTCCTTTGTTGCATGCATCTCTAATTTCCTGTTTAGTGCCATTCCCAACATCACCACTACAGTTTGGGGGCCTATATACAACCTCTACTAAAGTTTTTTGCCCCTTGGTGTTTTTCAGCTCTACCCATACAGATTCCATATTGTCGGAGCTAATATATTTCCTCACTACTGCGTTAATTTCCTCTTTAACAAGCAATGCAACTCTACTGCCTTTTCCTTTTTGCCTGTCCTTCCTAAATACTGAATACCCCTGGATGTTCAGTTCCCATCCCTAGTCATCCTGCAGCCATGTCTCTGTAATCCCAACTATATCATACCTGTTTACATCTACTTGCGTGGTTAATTCATCCACTTTATTGCGAATGCTCCTTGCGTGAAGGCACAAAGCCCTAAGGCTTGTCTTTTTAACATTACTTGTCCCGTTCCCACTATTTTTCACTGAGGCCCTGTCTGATTCTTGCCCTTGATTTCTCTGCCTATCATTTTTCTTATTCCCCTTTCTGTCTTTTGTTCTTGTTCTTGATTCCCCCTCCTCTGACTCCTTGTATAGGTTCCTACCCCCCTGCCATTTTAGTTTAAACTCTCCCCAACCACTCTAGCAAATATTCCCCCTGGGACATCAGTCCCGGTCCTGCCCAAGTGTAACCCATCCAGTTTGTACTGGTCCCATCTCCCCCAGAACCAGTCACAATCTCCCAGGAATCTGAAACCCTCCCCCTCACACCATTTCTTCAGCTACGTATTCATCCGATATATCCTGCTTTTTCTACTCTGACTAGCAAGTGGCACTGGTAGTAATCCTGAGATCACTACCTTTGAGGTCCTACTTTTCAACTTACTTCCTAACTCCCTATATTCTGCTTTTAGGACCTCATCCCTTTTTTTACCTATGTCGTTTGTACCAATGTGTACCACGACCACTGGCTGTTCACCCTCCCCCTTCAGAATGTCCTGTAGCCGCTCTGAGACATCCTTGACCCTAGCACCAGGGAGGCAACATACCATCCTGGAGTCTCTTTTGCTGCCACAGAAACGCCTATCTATTCCCCTTACAATTGAATCCCCTTTAACTATTGCATTCCCACACTTTTTACTCTTCCCCATGCAGCGGAGCCAACCATGGTGCAACGAATTTGGCTGTTGCTGCTTTCCCCTGAGAGGCCATTCCTCCCAACGGTATCCAAAGCGGTATATCTGTTTTGCAGGGGAATAGCCACAGGAGATTCCTGCACTGCCTGCCCAGTCCCCTTGCTCTGCCTGGTGGTCACCCATTCCCATTTCGCCTGTGCACTCTTAGCCTACAGTATGACTACCTCTCTATACATGCCTTCCACAATATTCTCCACCTCACGGATGCTCCACAGCATCCCCAGCCGCCGCTCCAGCTCTGAAACCTAGGGTTCCAGGAGCTGCAGCTGGAGACACTTCCCGCACACATGCTGGCCCCGGCACTGAAAATGTTCCCAGCTTCCCACATAGAGCAGGAGGAGCACACCACGGCTATGAGCTCTCCTGCCATGACTTACCCCTTTAAATTAAATTAAACCTTTTGGAAGATGCTCAATATCAAACAATATCAATTACTCTAGGGCCCTTCTTCCCTGCTCCTTGTTGTTATAGAATATAGCCCTTGCAAACGACGAACCACAAAATAAGACCTTAAAAACTATAAGCGATAAAGGTAGTAAATACTTACCCAACCATACTCACGGTACTCAAAGGATCACCTCGTTCCCTCCTCACCTCTCTCAGTCACCAAATTCCAACGTAAGCACTCTACTGCAGCCTAGAGCAACACTCCAGTGCAGACAAAGTCAGCACTGTAACTCTTTCGAGTTATCAACAGATCGCATATAACTCTTTCGAGTACATTCACAGTTCTTGGTTTCCGGGAGTGGGACATGAACCCACAACTTTCTGATTCAAAGGCGAGGGTGCTATGAACTGAGCCACAGCTGACACCTCCAGCACTGTAAGATGGCCTGTTTTTATGCTTCCTGAAACTAGCCTCTGAAAACCTGTTTAAGCCAGTTATCTAATTAACTAGTTGTAGATGCAAGCAGAGCCTGTATAAGCCCTGTTTTAAAGCTAGCCTAAAACTCACCTTCTTCCATTCCAAACACAACTTTCAGTTAATTACTAAATTAAAGAAAGACTAGACTTTAGATAGAAATTAACCCTTAAATTCCTTCAGTCACCATACTCCAACTTAAGCACTCTACTGCAACCCAGAGCAGCACTCTAGTGCAGCCTGAATAGTTAAACCTGAATGGCTAAAAGCTGGTTTCAGACAGATTTCGCTGTTCCAATCCCTCTCCCTGGATACCAGACACTTACCACGAGTGCGATTGACAGGGCCTTCACTGCTTTGGGTGACATGCAGTGGTAATTGAGGTTAAGATGAGCATCGCGGCGGTGCCGAATGTAGTAAGATATTGGGCTGACTCCAACGTCCTCACATGCCTTACGATAGACCTCCTCCTCAGTTACAGTCTCGCTGGGTTTCCCTTTTTAAAGTGGGCGGGGGGGGGAGTTGGATGGGGAGGATAAAACAACTTTTAAACAATCAATATAAAAATGTTTCCATGGAATAGACAGTGCAGAAACAGGGCATACCCAGCCCTGTGTCATGCCCCACCCTCACACTCCCTCCCTCCCTTTTGTTGCTGCTAGAACACCTGTCGCAGCAGGATAAGGGACTTGTGGCTCTTAATTGGTCACATCAGGGCCTCACTTGGCTTACGGGCAGGAAGGCAAAACTCGGCCTTCCCCACCAAACTTTATTGGGGTAGGGGGGTGTTGGGAAGTCGAAAGGCTCTGCACCTCGTGGCTTCCAACCTGATTAAGTGGCCCCCACCCAGCTCCCAGCCTGCAGTACATGTTGGGGGAGGTGCAATTCCACCCTATGTGTGTAGAAATGTTTCCTAATTTCACTCCTGAAAGGTCCAGCTCTAATTTTCAGACTGTGCCTCCTAGTCCTTCACTCTCCAAGCAGCAGAAACACTTCTCTCTACCTACCCTGTCTATTCTCCTTAATATTGAAAATATCAATCAAATCACCTCTTAATCTTCCAAATTTCAGAGCATACAGCTCTTGTTTGTGCGATTTCTCATAATTTAACCCATGGCGTTCAGGTATTGTTTTCGTAAATCCACATTGCACTCCCTCCAAGGCTCACATACACTTCTTATGTTCTAGTGACCAGTACTGCTCACAGTACTACAGGTATGGTCTAACCAGGGCTGCTTTGTGCAGCTGATGCATGAGCTCCATCCCCTTATACTCTAGTCTTCTAGAAAGGTCAACTTCTCTGATTATTTTCTGTACCCATTCACTATCTTTTGTGGATCCAGATACTTGGACTTCCAAGTCTCTTTGGCCCTCCACTGTTTCTAGCTTTCCATCATTTAGAAAGTATCCAGTCCTATCCTTTGTAGGTCCAAAATGGCAGACCTCACATGTGGCTACAGTGAAACTCATTTGCTACAGTTTTGCACATTCACATAACCTAATATCACCTTGTAATGTTATGCTTCCATCTACACTGCTCATAATGGCCCCCTTCTTTGTGTCATCAGCAAATTTAGATATGTGGCTTTCTATCCCCTATCTAAGTTGTTAATGAATAGTAAATATTTGAAGCCCCAATTCATTCCAGACCCACGACCTCTACCACCTAGAAGGACAAGGCAGCAGACACATGGGAACAATGCAAGTTCCCCTCCAAGTCACACACCATCCTGACTTGGAAATATATTGCCGTTCCTTCACTGTCACTGGGTCAAAATCCTGGAACTCCCTTCCTAACAGCACTGTGGGTGTACCTACTCTACATGGATTGCAGTGCTTCAAGAAGGCAACTCACCGCCACCTTCTCAAGAGTTATTATGATGGGCAATAAATGCTGGCCTGGCCTGTGACACTCACATCCCATGAACAAATTAAAAAATACAAATCGTTGGGGACATCGCTAGTCACACTCTGTCAATTAGAGTGTCTTCCAAAATCCCTACACATTGTCTTCTGTCACTCAGCCAATTTCCTAACCAGGTCAATCATTTGCTTTCAATTCCAGGAGCTTCAACCTTAGTCAACAGTCTTTTATGAGAGACTTTTACAAGTACTGTCTGGAAGTCCATAAAAATAACATCCACAGATATTCATTATTTTATTCACTTTTTCAAAAAATTCAGTTAGGTTCATCAGGCATGACCTACCCTTTACAAAGCAATAATGGCTATCTCTGATCAGCAGAAAATGTTGAAAGTGCTCAGCCAGTCACCCTATCCTTAATTATAAACTCAAGTAATTTAGCGACAACGAGTTAGACTAACGAGTCTAAAATTTCTCTCATCTTTCCTAAATTGCAGAGTGCAGAATGTATTATTTTTTTCTCCAATTATTTTTCTTCGTTCCGAAGGTGCTGACTTCTCACAGTGATCATATTCCATAGCTACTGACTGCCCTCCACAAACTTGCTCATTCTTCACACATGAAACTTGATGACAAGCTATTTGGCTGTGGAGAGCATCACATTATTCACAACTAAAGACTTTCTAGCAGGGATTACTGAATGAAGATCAGATCAGCGACTCCTGTTGATTTCCCTAACGCCACCCCTCACCTTCCTACTCTCCCAAAAAGGATTACTGATACCAATTATAATGCCTCCACTGTGTCCCTGCTAAGGTAGCTAACTCAGTACAAGCTGAGAAGTGCAATGTCTTCAGTTCAGTAGCTTGTGCAACCTGTCCCAAAGTGCTTTACAATCAATGAAATACTTTCTGAAGTTTTGTCTTTTTTGAAGTTTTGTCACTGCTGTAACGTAGACAGCCAATTTGTGCACAACAAGATCCCACATACAGCAATGAGATAATGACCACATAATCTTTTTCAGTGATGTTAGTTGAGGCATTAATATTGCTTGTGTTCCTGTTCTTCTTAGCATAATGTCACAGGATCTTTTACATCCCAAGAGGCCTTGGTCTAACATCTCATATGAAAGACATTAACGAGCCTGACACTGTAGTGCTGAGGGAGAACTACACTGACACGGGTATCACCTTTCTGATGAGTATCAAACCAAGGTGCCTCTCAAGTTGAAGTAAAAGATCCTATGGAACCTTGCTGTGCATATATTGATCGCTACTATTTTTCACATTACAGCAGTGTCTGCATTTCAAAAGTGCTTCAGTGGCTGTGAAGTGTTTTAGAATATTCCAAGGCCATGAAAAGTGCCATATAAATGCAAATACTCTTTCCTTCACTGGAGGGACAGAGACATCAATATTGCAGCTCATTTCAGTCAAATCCCACAATGGGACTTATTAGCAATTGGCACATTAGCACAAACTCGCAAGTCTGTCAATAGTTACAGATAAATGGAGGTGGGCTACAAATAAGCCCCCCTCCACAAACCTTATTACATATCCCACCAAGATTGTAGGGGCTCAAGGTTAGTTTTGAACACTGTATTCTGCATGAATAACAAATTGATCATGATTTCTCCTTTCTCACCTTCAAGCTCCACATCAGTATCGTAGTCATCTTCACTGGTCTTTTCCAAGAGCTGGTACATTGGTTCATCACAGAGTGAATTGTAGCTCTCTGCATTGCTTACATATGAATGAGCTGCACTGAAATGAGTCACCAAACTGTGTGCCTCTGTGAGCCGCTGAGGAAAGAACAAATGTGAGGTAGGTCCCAGCATTGACTATTCCATCCAACTAAATTATAATGGGCACAGGACGAGCTCTTCTCCATAATAGATACTAAACATGCTACACAGAGCTACAATTGTCTATTATATATATATAAAATATACATGTAACATTTTGAGACTTTTAGGATAGGTAAGGGATTTTATTTTAATCTGTGTTATGTTGTCAATACAAGGTTAGATTCAGTTTACAAAGAGTTAATGTTCAGATACACAAGCCACCTGGAGTGTTGACTAGGATGGGACAGCACACATAAATATCCCTTTGTTTACTTTTGCGTATTACATTAGCTTTGTGACAATAGGATTTTTAATCAAACACTGCTGGAAATACTCAGCAGGTCAGGCAGCACTTGTGTAGAGAGAGACGGAGTTAACGTTTCAAGTCTAGTATGAATCCTCTTCAGAAGCCAGACAAGGCATACAATGCTGTAGCTTCCACACCAAGGGGATGGTTTTTAGTTTGAGGTTGTAGCTTTCATTGGAAGCTCAGACATGACAGAAGAGTCAAAGGACAGTCTTTGTTTCCTCCGTTGCTCACTTTGGAGTGGGAGCCTGAGACAGACAAACACAGAAAAGGATCTTTTTCTCCGGCCAGGCAAAGAGAGAAACTCCAGGCTGAGACACAAACTTGATTCACCTTTAAGCCATTAAAGAAGCGAGGGACCAGCTGGTTTAAGGACAGCAAGCTTGGAAGTGAGTTCTCACTAAAGAAGTCGTAAAACCATGTATAGTTCAGGTATTATTAAAATGGACCATGAAAAGTGGAAGAGAATTGAATGAATCTCTGTGAGAACTGTACTCTGTTAATTCATGTATCCTATCTGGGTTGCAAATATCCCACCTTCTGAAAAGATATGACAATGCCAGAGGAGATAAATGCAACAGCACTATAGCCAATACAAGTAACCGTGTTATGATCCTTGAGTCATGCAATCACTTTATTAAATATTGGGCAGTAAAGATTATTGCAGATTGTAGAGGCTGCAAATCATCCTTATATACATGATCTCTAATGGTATACCCAAAGGGCTTTCTACTATAGATTCATGACGTCTGCAACATCTATCCATAACCTATCAAATACAATGGGGGGGACTTTTTAACTTGACCGTCGGGTGGCAGTGTGGTTGCACACCCCATTATAAAACCACCCAAATTACATCCCATTGACTTTGGCGCAATAAATATTGGCAGGTTGTACAAGGGCAGGTGGTCTGCTCAGCCATCACCCACAAAGTAAAAATTAAAAAAAGTTTCTGTCACTTATGTCTATACAAACTTAGCAACAAAACCTTACTTCCTGTTGTCACTGCATCACACTTTAGCATCAGTTTTTTTCACTATTAATTCCTATATGCACAGTTATAATGGAAATTGCCTGTATAAATATGTCACCCTATAATTGTAAAATCTGGCTCACAAAGGGCTTTCCCAGACAAATTGTTCTGCAAAATTCTTTACCTGATAATTTTTTGAGATGCCATCTTTTTTCCTCAGTAAGTGAATTTTCTGATGGCCAACATAAAGCATCCAACCAAACTCTCATAGATTTGTGAGGTAGATTTTCCATTTTCACACCCTGAACGGTAATCTAGTGTAACTCACCTCATTCAGCCGTTCAGCCCATATTGCTTCTTTGAAAGAGCCACCCAATTCCAATTACTCCCATTCCCCTGTACTATCCACATAGCCCTGCAAATTTTGCCATCAACTATTTATCCAACTCCCTTTGGAAAGTTATCACTGAATCTGCTTCCACTATCCTTTCTGGCAGTATATACTCAATTATACCACATGCTGCAGAAAAAAAAATCTTGCCTCTGATTCTTTTGCCAATTACCTTAAATCTGTGTCCTTTGGTTACTGATCCTTCTGTCATTTTATTTTTGTTTAGTCTATCAAAACATTTTATGATTTTGAAAATTTCTACGTTCTAGAGAGAATGATCCCAGCTTCTCCACTCTCTCCACATAATTGAAATCCCTCATCCTTAGTCCATTCCAATAAACTCCCTCCTCTATCAACAACCATGAGCCCTTTAATTAGATTCCAGCCTATAACTAACTTCCGGGTATTTGTTATTCTATATATTAAACCAACTGAACCCCTTGATTAAATCCAAATCTGTGATGTGCTGCTGGGTGGGTACCTGTTATCATAGATCATATTACCTTACAGCACAGATTGAGGCCATTCAGTCCATTGTGCCTCTGCTGGCTTTTTGAATCGATAGAAAACCTTGTAAATATTGTTCCCTTGATTAGATTCCAGCCTGTGACTCAGCTGTGTATCCACTATTCTATATTTAAACCCCTCCAATCTGATGACTAGATTCCAGCCTGTAACTGACTCCTTGAGTTACTGATATTCTATATCTAAAATCATCTGAGCCCTTTGATTACATGCCAGGCTGTAACTGACTCCTAGATATCTATTATTCTATTTATAAACCATCTTAGAATTATGCAACACAGACAGGCCATTTGGCCGGTTGTGCCTATGCCAGCTCTTTGAAAGATCTATTGAATTAGTCCCACTTTGTTTCTCTTTCAAGTACATATATATTGAATTCCCTATTGAAAGTTACTATTGAATCAATTTCCACCGCCCTTTTAAGCAGTACATTCCAGGTCATAACAACTCTTTGCATAAAAAGCATTCTTTTCATCTCCCCTCTGGTTCTTTCGCCAATTGTCTTAAATGTGTACCTTCTGGCTACTGACCCTCCTGCCTGGAGAAACAGATACTTCCTATTTATTCTTGTCAAAGCCCTTCACACTTCTATTAAATCTCTGCACCACGGAGAACAATTTCAGCTTTTCTAATTTCTCCACATAATTCATAACACATCACCCCTCAGCCCTGGTACCTTCTGATCTCACCTATTGGATTCCAGCTTATAAATCATTCCTTAGTTATCTCTTATTCTCTGTATAAATAGAATTTCAATTACAATGATGCAAATACTTCCATTTATCCATCATAACACCCTTGTTGGTAAAAAAAAAGGGAATCCATGCAACTCCTGAGTTTGTGAATACTTACAGAATAACTAATTTTGGAATAAAAGCAAAATATTCCGCAAGCATGACCCAGACCTCCCTGTCGCTTGCCATTTCAACACTCCACCCTGCTCTTGTGCCCACATGTCCGTCCTTGACCTGCTGCAATGTTCCAGTGAAGCTCAACGCAAACTGGAGGAACAGCACCTCATCTTCCGACTAGGCCTCTACAGCCTTTCGGACTTAATATTGAGTTCAACAATTTCAGATCATGAACTCTCTCCTCCATCCCCAACCCCTTTCCGATCCCCCCTTTTCTAATAATTTATTTATTTAATTTTTGCAACTATTTTTTCTTTTCCCTCCTATTTTTAAATTTATTTCGATCTATTGTTTCATCTCCACCTTTTAGCCCATTTCGATCCCTTCTACCCACCCCACCTCCACTAGGGCCATCTGCCACTAGCTTGTTTTCCTTAATGTCCCCATTAGCACATCTTTTAGATAATTATCACCACCGTCAATACCTCTTTGTCCTTTTGTCTATGACATCTTTGGCAGTCTCTTCTTGACCTCCACCTATCACTGGCCCACTATCGAGCTCTCCTGTCCCACCCCCTTCTACTAGCTTATATTTCATCTCATTTCTATATGTTTTAGTTCTGATGAAGGGTCATACAGACTCGAAATGTCAACTGTATCCCTCTCCGCAGATGCTGTCAGACCTGCTGAGTTTTTCCAGGTATTTTTGTTTTTGAACTAATTTTGGAACATGCCTCATGACCCCAACTCGTTTGGAATTGATCTGGGATGGGTAAGTCTTCTGCTTTCTGAGACTTATTTCAGCCCTTCAAAATGTTACATCTTTGTTGCATGTTCCAACATGTATGCCACTCTGTGTGTAACCATGGTCCTCCATGTGATGCTCTGTGTTATCCTGTGTTTAAGACTCTGGGTGGAATCATCCCAGATTTGTACTAAGTGCAATGGTGGGTGGGAAAAAGGATATTTTACCCGCTGGCTGCAATGGCAGGTTTTCGTGCAGCATCATCCCAATCCCACCTCATTAATCATGCATTCCCGGGAAACACGCCATTTCACTTGGGGGCGGCCTCCGATTTGCCCGTCACACTGTTACCTCATTGGTTCCTCACACAGGGCATCATATTTAAACTGCAGCTGTGCTCACACTTCTTAATGCTTGCAGCCCAGGAGGGCACCGGTGAAGACATGCCCCCAAAAGCCAAGAGGAATGCAACTCCCCTGGTGACGCATCCCTGGGATGCCTTCTGGACACTGTGGGGGCTCACCGTGATGTCCTCTACCCACGCTTTGGCTGCAGGAGGCCCATCAGTCTCACCACTCCGGCTTGGGAGGCAGTGGCAGAGTTGGTCAGTGCAAATGTTGCACACAAGAGGTCAGCCATCCAGTGCAGTAAACAGAGGAATGATCTCATCGGTGCTGTCTGGGTAAGGCAGCCATCTCATCATTCTAAACTCACACACTCACAAGGCCATCATACATTCACTGACATCTCATTCACTGCCAGCTCAAGGGACATCACCACTCACTCTCTCACACACACCCTCACATCACCATCTGGCCTCATCTCCTCTGGACACTGTCTCCTCAGTCTTCATCATCTTGAGATCACTTGCACAGATCAGCACGTACCCCCCACACACTCTTCAATACCCCCCTTCCCTACTACAGTCCTCGCCCTGCGGTCTCTTCCTTCGCCTGAGGCCACTTCTCCCCCTTCCTCAAGCAAACCTTAGCCCTGCAGCCATTGAAAAGCCACCCCTGCCTTATGGCTTGCTTAGTAGGTAGAGACCTGCCCATGAGCTCCCCTAAAAGTGATGTGATGCTGCCTGCGAACCCTGGCACTAATGACTGCCTGAAGAAAGGTAGGCAAACAAACCTCGAAGTTCCGAGCTAAGTGCAGCTCTCCAGGTGCACGTCGCTTACATACAGTTGTGAAACACACTCCTACATGCCCGGATGATGCAGACTGGGAGGATAATTCCAGAAAGCAGGGCTTTTAATGATACGCAGATATATCAAAATGACATTCCCAATGTCCGTGCGGCGGGAAACGTGGTCCGCCATTGATGGGTGGAGCGGACAGTCACAAATTGGTTTCACAACAGCGTGAAACTGATTTTTGGCCTTTCTGGCATATTGTCCACTCACACCTGCCATGATGCCCACATGGAAAATTCCGCCCTCTGTATCCCATGTGTTATTCTGCAAGTTACTCTATTATTTTTTAAAATTCATTCATGGGATGTAGGCATTGCTGGCTCAGCATCCCTTATTGCCATTGTTCAGAGGACATTTAAGAGTCAACCACATTGCTGTGGGTCTGGAGTCACATGTAGGCCAGACCAGATAAGGATGACTGATTTCCTTCCCTAAAGGGCATTAGTGAACCAGATGGATTTTTACAACAATCGACAATGGTTTCATGGTCATCATTAGACTTTTAATTCCAGATTTTTATTGAATTCATATTCCACCATCTGCCCTGGTGGGATTTGAACCCAGATCTCCAGAGCATTACCCTGGGTCTCTGGATTACCAGTCCAGTGACAATACCATTATGTTACTGCCTCCCCCCATTTGTCACATAAGCTAGGTTATGTTCTGTATAGGAAACCACATGAGTTTCAGCTTGGTAAATATAGAATAACATCCAGCTTTTGTATTGTTCTACATATAACTGCATTATGTTTATATAATACTTCAGTTCATGTGTTATCTTATACCTAACAGCCTGCCTCATTGCTTTTTATTGAAATATCTTACCAGGCTTCTGTTACACAGCTCGTCTTGTTGGTTCTGTGAGATGAGTAGGCAGAGACATGGGAAGGCAACTTGAAGGGAACTCAGTCATAGAATCATAGAATGGTTACAGCACAGAAGAAGGCTATTCGGCCAGTTGTGTCTGTGCTGGCTCTCTGGAGGAGCAGTCAGCGACATTGAACAATGTTTTGCCACACTTTTCCATTCTGCATATTCCAGTTCAGGGTTTTACCACACTGCTTCAACTCTAGAATGGCTACAACACAAGGGGGCCATTCAGTCTGTTAAGTCTGTGCTGGCTTTCCACGAGACCAACTCAGCTAGTCCCACTCCCGGCCCCTTCCCGATACTCCTGCAAATGTTCTCCTTTCAGGTGCTTATGCAATTCTTTTTTGAAAGCCGTGATTGAATCTGCCTCTGTCACACTATCAGGCTGTACATTCCAAATCCTTAGCAGACGCAGTGTGAAACAGATTTTCTCATGTCGCTATTGCTTCTTTCATAATCACCTTAAATCGGCATCCTCTGATTCTCAATCCTTCTGCCAATGGGAAACAGTTTCTCCCTAGACTCCTCAAAATTTTGAATAATTCTGCCTAATCTCCTCTCAGACATCTTTTCTCTAAAGAGAACAACCCCAGCTTCTCCAATCAATAACTGAAGTTTCTCATCCCTTGAATCATTTTTAAAAATCTTTTCTGCACCCCTCTAAAGCATTCACATCAATCCAAAATTGGACACAATACTCCAGTTGAGTCCAAACTAGTATTTTATACAGATTTATCATAACATCCTTGCTTTTGTACCCTATTTAAAATCCCTAGCATTTTAGGATCCCAATGCTTAACCATTTTTTCACCCTGCCCTGCCACCCTCAGTGATTTGTGTACATATACCCCAGGTCCCTCTGCTCCTGCACCCACTTTAGAATTACACCCTTCAGTTTATATTGTCTCTCCTCATTCTCCTACCAATTATATCACTTCACATTCTCTGCATTAAATATCATCTGCCACATATCTGCCCATTCCACCAGCCTGTCTATGTCCTCTTGAACTCTATCACTATCCTCCACACAGTTCAGAATACTTCCAAGCTTTGTGACATATGCAAATTTTGAAATTGTGCCCTGTACTCCCAAGTCTAGGTCGTTAATATAAATCAAGAAAAACAGTGGAACTAATACTGACCCCTGGGAAACCTCACTCTACCTTCCTCACATTCTAAAAACAACCATTCACCCAATACTCTCTGTTTCCTGGGTTGTTAAGCCGACATCGTAACCAGACTGCCACTTTCCCTTTTAATTTATGGGCTTTAGCATTGCTGACAAGTCTATTTTGTGGCACTTTATCCAACACCTTTTGGGAATCTATACACACCACATCAATCACATTACCCTCATCAACCATCTCTGTTACCTCATCGAAAGACTCAATCAAGTTGGTTGAACATGATTTGCCTCTAATAAATCCATGCTGGTTTTCCTTAATTAATCCATACTTGTACAAGCGGCTGCAAATTTTGTACCAGATTATTTCTAAAAGCTTTCTCATCACTGAAGTTCAAATGTCTTCCCTGTAGTTGCTGGGTTTATCCTTACACCCTTTTTAAAACCAGGTTTACATTTGTAATTCTCCAGTCCTCTGGTAAACCACCATATCTGAGGAGGATTGGAAAATTATGGCCAGTGCCTCTGCAATTTCCACCTCTACTTCCCTCAGCTTCCCCAGATGCATCTGTTCCAACCTCGATAACTTATCAACTTTAAACACAGCTAGACATTTTTTAATACCTCCTCTTCATTAATTTTTTAGCCCGTCTAATATCTCAACTACCTCCTCTTTCACTATGATGTATCGCAGCTTCTTTGTTACAATATACTCAATTAGTGCCTCAGCCATGCCCTCTGCCTCCATAAGTAAATCCCCTTTTTAGTCCCTAATTGACACCACCCCTCCTGTTACTACTCTTTTACTATTCATATGCCTAGAGAAGATTTTGGACTTCCTTTTATGTTAACTGCCATTCTCATACTCTCTTTCTTTGCCTTTCCTATTTCCATTTATGTTAACTGCCAGTCTCTTCCCATACTCTCTTTCTGTGCTTCTCCAATTTCCTTTTTCACTTTGGTGCTTCAACTGTACCTATACCTGCTCCTCATTAAAGGCAGTCCATTGTTCCATTAGAGTTTAACCTGCCAGTCTTTGACTCAATTTACCTGGGATAGTCCATTCTCACCCTATTGAAATTGGCCATTCTCCAATTAAATATTTTTACTCTAGATTGCTCCTTGTCCTTTTCCATAGCTGACTTTAAACCTTTGAATACTATGTTCACTGTTAGTAGACAATCCAGTTCATGCTTTTACCATACTGCTTAACTTTAGATAGTGCATTTGGCTTTTTGAATAAAACATACAACAGATGCATCATAGTAAAGGAATTTCCTTCCTTATCTGATCTTGATGAATCAAGATGTATTGCTCCTCATAGATCTAGGGTGACACAGTTCTGAACTGAAGGCCAAGACAATACAAGACTGTAAAGTGTAACAGATGGTAACTGAAACTCTGCACATCCCAGTCAGCTGATAGCCAGATCTTAGTGCCTGTACCTCCCACTGTGTTCATGAATAAACTAACTAATCCTTCTGAGTGAATGAATTCATTAGTGACATTTTGTTTATGCCTCTACAATAAAATTTCTTGCATTTAATGTGGCATTGCTTGTCATGACCATCAATTGGTCAATTTTCCTCTTCTTTATTTTTAATTAAGTTACTATGTTTTTTGTTATGCAGCAATCATAATACACAAAAAAGGAACATTTCCCCAGTCACATTCTAACAAAATAAATGCTAATGAATTGTGTTTAAGCAAAGTACATTCCTCCAGTTACAGCCACCATAATAGCTCCGTGCTGCCGGTGCAATATAGGAATAGGTGGATGCGGAGATACCAATACGCAGGTCTTGAAAAGTGGGATGACAAAGGACAAACAAGGTTCTAAGCTTAGAAACATGGGCCATTGAATTAAAGGCAATGTGGTTATGAGTCTAAAAAGATGTTGGTTAGAGTGCAACTAATCCATTGTAGATAGTTTGGTATTGCACAATGGAAAAGAAGGTGCTCATGGGCTAATGGGCCCTTGTCAGAAAATATTGGCCAACTCACATTGAGCAATATCAAGGGAGATTCATTCCAATTGAATAATCAATACCTGAGGGTGAGTTACAGGATGAAATTTGATCAAGGGATTTGGTTGGCTTATATGTAAAATCACTAGTGCCTATCACATTTTATAGCTGGTAGGTCAGACTAAAGCTAATTGTGCACTTGCCCCATACTTAGGGTTGCTAGTTTTGGTCAAACAAATCCCTGGAGGTGTTATCACATGACCTGCAGCCTTCAGCCACCCCCTCCTGGTTAAACGGCCTTTTTTCCCTCCCCACATTTCAAATCAAATCTTTAGAAAACACATTTTAAAAAATTCCCCTAAGGACTTATCTCCTGGATACTTCTGCAAGCAACTCAGGAGATGATCCCTTCAGTACTGCCAAGTCCAATACAATGCTGGAGGGTTGGCAACCCTACCTACCCTCTACCCTTACCCTCTCTACCTTGGCTATGTCTCTAATTTTGTCCATTTCCTGCTGGTACCACTTTGCCTTTCTTGTTCTTGTTATAAAGACAAACTTTGAAAAATCCCAGGCACGTCCTTTAACTACATCACAAGCACTGATGTCACAGTAAGACCAGTGATGGTTTCATTGGCAGCAGTCGTTTCCCTAGAAACACTCAAGGTGGCTGGCTCCTTGCAATTGGTTGATAGTCTAGACAAAGAGAAGAAAGGGTAACAACATTAACATTGATGTTTATTGTTGATTGAAATCTGATTAACTGTGACGGGTATTTGTTAAAGATGTCGTAATTACTATATAAGCTGAAACTTGCACAAACCACAACACCTTGCAATTACAGAGTGCCTTCAATGCAATAAAGGTGTCTTGAGGTGCATTGCAGGAGTGTAATCAAACCAAATATGACCAAGTTACTGAAGGACATGTTAGCCAGATGACAAAAATCTTGGTTAAATAGGTAAGCTTCAAGGAATATCTTAAAGGAAGAAGGAGAGGTGGAAGGCAAATGGAATGTTGGCCTTTATTTCAAAGGGAATGGAGTATAAAAATAGGAAAGTCTTGCTAAAACTATACAAGGCACTAGTTAGACCACACCTAGAATATTGTGAACAAATTAGGCCCCCTTATCTAAGGAAAGATATACTGGCATTGGAGGCAGTCCAGAGATATCAGCTATGGAGGGACTTTCTTATGAGAAGAGGTTGAGTAGGTTGGGCCTGTATTCATTGGAGTTTAGAAGAATGAGAGGTGACCTTATTGAAACATTTAAGATTCTCAGGAGGCTTGACAGAGTAGATACTGAGAGGTTGTTTCCCCTTGTGGGAGAGTCTAGGACCAGAGGGCATAATCTTGGAGTAAGGGGGCGCCCATTTAAGACAGAGATGAGGAGCAATTTCTTCTCTCAGAGGGTAGTCAAACTGTGGAATTCTTTACTGCAGAGAGCTGTAGAGGCTGGGTTGTTAAGTATATTCAAGGCTGAAATACAGATTTTTAATCAGTAAGGGAGTCAAGGGTTATGGGGAAAAGGCAGGAAAGTGGAGTTGAGGATTATCAGATCAGCCAAGATCTCATTGAATGTTGGAGCAGACTCGATGGGCTGAATGGTCTACTTCTGCTCCTACGTCTTATGGTCTTATGGTATAAAGGTTTAGGGAGGAAATTTCAGAGCTTAGGGCCTTGGCAACTGAAGGCATGGTCACCAAAGATGGAGCAATTATAATCGAGTTGCACAGAATTGGTGGAATGCAGATATCTAGGAGTGTTGTGGGGCTGGAGGAATTTTAAAATTGAAATATTGCTTTTTAGAAGCCAGTGTAGGTCAGTAAGCACAGAAGAGATGGATGATTTGGACTTGATGTGAGTTAGGACATGGGCAGGAGAGTTTTAAATGACTTCACGTTTACAGAAGGTAGGATATGGAAGGTTGACCAAGAGTGCATTGGAATACAGTAGTCAAGTCTAGGAGTAACAAAGGCATGGATGAGTGTTTCAATGGCAGCTGAGCTGAGGAAGAGGCAGAGCTGGGTGATGTTACAGAAGTAGAAACAGGTGGTCTTAGTGTTTGTACAGATTGTGATGGGAAGATCATCTTGGGGCCAACTGTAACACCAAAACAGTCTGGTTCAGCCTCTGACAGTTGCCAGAGAGAGGGATGTGTGAGAAAGAGCGAAGACAATGGCTTCTTTCATTCCAATATTTAGTTCCCAGTCTTTTGCTGAGATTGGTTCAGAGCCCTGTGAGTCAAACACAGAAGAGACATGTAATCTTATAAGTCACATGATTATGATTTCTGAATGAGGTTACTAGAAAACAACAGTGTAGTACCATGATTACTGCTGACCAATCATATGTTCAAGCCTTGCACCTTTTTTGAATTACCCGGGAGCTTGGGGAGCCTATAGTTTCCCATTGCTTTCTCCATGGCAACGCCTTGGCCAATCAGAGTCGACTTGCCAACCAGTCAACACCCTTTTCACCTGTATTATGAATTGTTGTGATTGTTTAAAATTTGGCATTCTTGTGTTTGTCCTGATGAGTGCAAGACAAAAAACTTCAGCAACATGTCTCTCATTTCAGCAATAATCATATGTCAGGTGAAATAATCATTTGGACTGGTGAAGTATGAATATGATATTGGACTTGAAACATTGGCCAGGATTTTCCATGCCTGCCGGCGCCAGGAGTGTTCAGTGCCCTGAGCGGACAATATGGCAAGAAGGCCAAAAATCGGCTACACCACATCGTGAAACCAGTTTGTGATTGTCCGCTCCGCCTGCCAATGGCAGGCCGTGTTCTATTGGATGTCGGGAACCTCATTATAATACATCAGCATATGTGCAGCCCACTGGACTCATCCACTCCCCGCTGGATCGTCCACCCACATCAGCAGGAAAATATGCCAATGTGTTTCGCAACAGCATATATAAGGCGTGCACTTGGCAGGCTGCACTTTACTCAGGACTTCAAGGTTTGTTTGCTTACTTTGCTTCAGTCAGCACTCAGTCATCAGCACCAGGTTTCACAGACAGCACCACATCACTTTTAGGGGGGCTCATAGGTAGGGTCTCTACCTACCAGAGCAGTCACATGTGGGTGACTTTTCAATGGCTGCAGGACAAGGCCTTGCTTGGGGAAGGGGAAGAAGTGGCCTCGGGCAAGGGAAGAGGCTGCAGGGTGAGGGCTATACTGGGGAAGGAGGGTATCCCAGGGTGTGTGTGGGGGCACATGTTGATCTGTGCAGGTAGCCTCAAGATGGTGAGGGCTGAGGAGGCAGTCTCCAGGGGAAATGAGGCCAGATGGAGATGTGAGGGTATATGTGTGCAAATGGGTGGTGATGTCCTTTGAGTTGGCAGTGAGTGAGGTGCCATTGAATGCGTGAGTGTGTGAGTTTAGAGTGGTGAGATGGTTGCTATACCCTGGCTGCACAGATGAGATCATTCATCCTCTATCTGCATTGGATGGCCAACCTCTTCTGTGCAACATTGGCACTGACCACCACTGCCATCACCTACCAGCCGGAGTGGTAATGTAGCTGCCCCTCCTGTGGCCAGAGCGGGGATAGAGGACATCACAGTGGCCTCCACAGTGTCCAAAAGGTGTTCGAGGGCTGCAGTCTTCCTACCTTTCGGGGCCATGTCTTCTTCACTGCAGTCCTGGTCTGGAAGCACTGAGCGCGGCTGTACATTAAATGTAGTGCCTGGTGTGATGAAGTGACGGTGTGGTGGGCGAATTGGAGCCCGCCCGCCATCGAAACAACGTGTATCCTGGGAATGCATAATTAATGCAGCGGGTTTGGGATGATACAGTGCGCAAAGCCGTCATTGCGGCCGGCGAGTAAAACGCCATTTTACCCACCCACTACCGCACTTAGTACAAATCTGGGACCATTCCACCCATAAACACTCCAAAGATGCTTCCAGACCTGCTGAGTTTTTCCAGCACTTCCTGTTTTTACTTCATTAAAGTAGATGGATATCAGGGTTAAGTTACAGGCTGAGATTTAATCAAGAGGCACAGGCTGTTTATTTATGCAAGATAGAATCATACAGCACAGGAGGAGGTCATTCAGCCCATCATTGCCTGCTTTGAATTTGAACAAAAGCCTGGCAGTTAATTGTTCTCTGCTGCATTCTCCATAGCAATGCCTCTACCAATCAAAGACCACTTGCCAATCAATCAGCACTCTCTTCACATGCAGCATAAATTATTGTTTCCTTTACTGTTGGTTTATTTTGTGAGCTGTCCTGATGAGTGCAAGACGAAAAGCTTCGAAAGCATATCTCTTTTATCAGCAATACTCAAGATCTGTACTACCAAATGACTAAATCCTAAATTCTGGAATTCCCTCCAACTCTCTTTTCCTTTGAGACACTTCTTACATCTTGCCTCTTTGATCAAGCTTTTGGCTATCTAATATCTCCTTATATGGTTCAATGTCCAATTTTGTTTGATTAAGCCCTTGAAAAGCACCACGGGATGTCTTACTACATTAAAAGTGCTATGTAAATGCAAGTTGTTGTTTTATATATCCAATTCCCTTTTGAAAGTTACTATTGAATCTAGTTCCACCATCCTTTCATGCAGTGCATTCCAGATCATAACAACTCTCCTGATAAAAAAAATTCTCCTCAGCACTACAGTGGTTATCAACCTCTGGATCGCAAAATACCTGGAAGACCAAGCACTGCTGGGTGAAGGAGGTGTCGTAGCCATTGTGCTTCCTCAGTAACCCTTACTGTTAAATAGACAGGAACTCTTAACATTTGCAATGAGTGTAATCATTACTCTGCTAATTAAAGAAGAACATAATACAGTGATGCAGAGAGTAATCATTACCTTTGCTCAATAAATAATAAATCTGTATGGTTAGTGTCATCAAAACTCTGTCAAGGTTATACTGCATTGTCAGAACACTAGATACTCAGGGGAAGCAATGAGACACAGCCTACTGTTACTGTACACCCTGAGAAACAAGGGGCAGTCCTACCCAGTGAATAATTTAAATGCAACAATAAACTAAGTAGTCTGACGGAATATAATACAACCTCCTACATCTGATAGAATACTTCAGAAATCCAGCAAATTAATGGATGCAAGAAATAGCATCGCACTGTCTGAAATCTGTAACAAATACTTTGACAAGTTGTTGTGAAAATGTTCTGTCCCCTATTTTATCAAAAATGTTAAAACGGTACTCTTCTAAAATTAATGAGTTCGAACTTTTGCATTTTTATGCAGGATATCCTCCCTGGTTCAGCATCACCATCTTTTTGTCAATGAACCAGATTGTGTCTTTACTGCGTATTGAGCTAAATAGCGTAGTGGCGATATTAGTAATCTGAAGAAGGTGTCCTCAAACCTCACAATGGCAATTTAAGAATCTTTGAATTCTGTCTTAAAAATCTGGAAATAAAAAGGTGGTGGCAGTAAAGGTGACCAGGAAGCATGGAAACTCAACTGTTAACTATTGCCCTTTAACCTGCAAAGCTGCCATCCTTACCCAGTCTGGAATATACGTGACTCCAGTCCCCACACTGATGTGGTTGACTGTTAATTACCATCAGTTCAATTAAAATGTTACAGCCATTCAAGAAGGTCCACCATCATCTTCTCAGGGCAACTGTCGGATGGGCAATAAAGACCAGCCTTTACAGAAATGCACACTCCCTGACAATGATTTATTTTTATTTTTAAACTTTCCTAAAATGGAATGAGATCTCACCCACTTTACACTGGATCCCTGGAATATATCACACACTGCCAGCAGAGGCACATTTATTCCACAGCAAACAGCTATTCAATACAAGCAATATATTTACAGGTTTTCAAAGTGTCAAATCTACTCTTGCGCTAGCTCTTTACATCAAAATTTATCTTTGAAGCACAGTTACTCACTCCTTTTTATGTGGAGAACACTCCGGTGTCTCAGTGACTCTGTTTCCCGCAGACTGGCTGATGAGCTGAATGCAGGCAGAACAGTCGGAAACTGCTGGTCATAGCATTGTCCATCAGATGGATTACAAAGAATCTTTGGCCCTGCCTTCCCTCTCTCACCAGCCTGAGTCATGCCTTTATCCCTGAAAGGACTATCAATTAAATTTGCTCCCTGAGTAAAAACTCTGAGGACATTAGTCACAATAGAATATTTGGCTTGGAATGGGATGACTTAATTCATTGATTTGTGCCAAATACTCTGAATGACCTAAAATAAAAATAAAATATGCTGGAAAAGCTCAGCAGGTCTGGCAGCATCTGTGGAGAGAGAAACAGAGGCGGAATTTTTCGGCCCCTCCCACCAGCGAGATTTTCCTCTCCCACCGAATCAATGGACTTTTGAATGGCTCACTGCATTTTACGGCCCCACCCCCGCCATGACGGTGCCATAAAATTCTGCCCATGACCCCCGCACACTTCTGGATTTTACTGGGGCATGTCTCGAGGCGAGCAGGAAATCCTTGTGGAGCTGTTAGTTCAGTCGTTTAAATATTTAAATATCCAATTAATTGAGAACCTAACCCAGAATTTTGGCTTTAACAACCAGAACACAGGCTTTGCGAACTGTGAGAAACTCCCCAGGGTCAATAAGGCAAAAACATTGCGCCCAAAAATGCGGAGTCATTGATTTTTGAAACTGACAGGCTGGGAATCCTTTGAAAAAGGGAAGCTGCATAGCTGCTGCCCTAGTGAATGGCGTCTGCTCACACCGCTTGTTCTGCGAGGTTCACGGGTAAATTCCAACCTTTTTGGAAGTCATTGCACCCACCTTAGACTTTGTCCATGTTGATTGGCACTTCCCTGCTGTCAGCCTTCACTGCAGAATAGGAACAGTTTATGCAGCTCTGCCATGGAGCTCTGTTAAGGGACAATAGAAACAGCTACACCAACACCAGCAGCACAAAAAGAGGACAACAGCAACAACACAAACAGCCGCTGCTTTCTCCATAGACACGTGCTGCTGCGCAGGATAGAAGGGATGGACACAGAGCTCCAGCTCGAAGAGGGTGATGCCCCCGGCACCGGGGACACAGACAGAGGATCAGCATCTGCAACAGGATGGAGCAACAGTGCCTCAGGAGGCTTCGGCTTTCAGAGCAGGTAATGGCTGAAATCTACAGCCTCCTCCTTCCCAGGGGAGGTGGGAGTGGGAGTGAATTGCCAGTCACCATCAAAGTCAAAATACAACCTGGAAATTCTGCGCTTCCAGCTCCTTCCTGGGAGCCACATGAGCACAAGGACAATCACTGGGCAAGTCATTAGGTTGTGGAAGATGCAATTCAGGTGCCTGGACGGATCTGGGGGGCCCCCCTTTTAGTCTGCATCAGCAAGGGTGTTGAGAATGGTTGCAGTGTGCTGTACATTAGACAACACGGCGCTGCAGAGAGGAATATAGCTGCAGAGGATAAAAGGGATGACACTTCAATGAGCAGGAGTAAGAGGAGCAGAAGGAGCCTTATGTGGCCAGGATGCCTAAAGCTGCTCATGTAGCTAGGAAAGAAGCCCGCATGGGCTCGTACAGTCACACTTCATACAACCTGAGTCAGTGAAGCCAAATGGCAAACCAATGCTAAATCCACAGATCATAACCACTGTCAAAAATCCCTCGATCACATTCACACCCTTTGCTCATCCTCCACTCTGGACGTATCAGTCTCCTGAAGGCCAATGTCCATTTGGAATGTGGAATGTAACAGTGGAGATGGCAGGACAACAGAGATTTATAATAAAATGCTTGATTCATTGAAATATTCAAGTATATAACAACATGGACATTGTTATAAACAGCCAAGTGACCCCGCACTTTATGCGACGAATAAATCTTCTTCTTCCGCTTCCTGCTTCTTCTATGTGATGTTACCCCTGTGGCTACTGCAGCAGAGCTAGAGGCAGGCTGCTCGTCCCCCTGCTCTGACAGCAGAAATGCCCCTGGCTGATGCTCTTTGGGTTTAGGAGCCCATTGGGACCGCACCAGAGAACGCTCCAGTTGCACTGCTGCAGGAGCAGACTCGCTCCTCGGGGCAGGAGGCAGCATGTGGGCCTCTGATTGTGGCAGTGGGAGAAGGGATGAGAAGTGGGGGCACCTTGGGAAGAGCCCCCATATCTATGTGCCCTTTCTCTATCTTCGTTCTCATGCATCCAGCTGCATTTCCCTCCTGGGAAAGACCTGGAGAACACTTGGCTGCACTTTAGTGGTGGGTTGAATGGCCAAACCAAAGCTTTTCTCCTTCCCGTTTAAACTGGCAAACTGACTGTGCAGACCCAGGGCCAAGGCCAGCCTGCTGCATCTGATTCTCCATACAGGAGACCGCTCTCTCCATGGAGGCAGAGACTAGTGCAATTGCCCGAGGCATCATGGCATTCGTTGTAGTGACAAACTCCTCCAATTTCTCTCCCAAGGTGTGCATTGCCTTTGGAAATGTTGACAAAACCACACACATTTCCCGTTGCTGCTCCAGAATTGTCACCTTCATGGACGATCCCTGAGGCTCAGGTGTCCTGCACCCTCCAATGGGGACTGTTCACTGCCTCCAGCAGCTGCACCTGCTCACATGAGATGTGGCCCTCACCACGAGACAACCCAGCTACCTCTACTGAGGTCTACACCCATGTTTAAGTATCTTCCCTGGTGGAGGTGAGCTTGTGTGTGGCGATGATGCTTCATCAGAGTTTGTGCTCTCCTTTGAGGACTCCTCGGACTTCTCCCACTCCAGCTTCTGCATCTTCCTTGAGGGACCTGTGGGAGATGAAGGAGCTGAATTAGAATTAACAAGGGAAAAGGATCCAAAATCAACAAGGTGCAGATTTTGGCGTCTCAGTAAGTTAGTGATTATTATGGGCCAAGGGACAGTGTGATAGCTAATTCTGTCACCAGGTATCTGTGAGACTCTCATCTCTGCATCGTCCATGCCCATCGACTCTGCTACCCTGCTGATTTGATCTCCACAGCAGTCAGAGTGGTTATGATTGCAATTACACCCCAAGTTCTCGGATTCCTCCTGGAGTTGCAATGAGAGAAAGCAGTTTATTACTGTGAGAAATTGAATACTTAAGGAGCTAAGAAGGTACATTTATTGTGGAGGGTATCTATGAAGCATTGGTACAAAATGTCAAAAAGATGAGGGTTAGTGTGAAAGTGGGTCTGCTGATGGGGATGTGAAGGCACAATCCAAATCACTGTACGTGTGCCACAGTGTGAATAACTTGGGTTTAATCCAGATCATTGTGTGTGCTGCAGTGTGATTGATCGGGCTTTAATCCAGGTCAGCATGTGTGTGTGTGCTGCAGTGTGAATGATCTGGCTGTAATCCAGATCACTGTGTGTGTGCTGCAGTGTGAATGGTCTGGCTGTAATCCAGGTCAGTGTGTGTATTGCAGTGTGAATGGTCTGGCTGTAATCCAGATCAGTGTGTGTGTGCTGCAGTGTGAATGGTCTGGCTGTAATCCAGATCAGTGTGTGTGTTGCGGTGTGAATGGTCTGGCTGTAATCCAGATCAGTGTGTGTGCTGCAGTGTGAATGGTCTGGCTGTAATCCAGATCAGTGTGTGTGCTGCAGTGTGAATGGTCTGGCTGTAATCCAGATCAGTGTGTGTGTGCTGCAGCGTGAATGGTCTGGCTGTAATCCAGATCAGTGTGTGTGCTGCAGTGTGAATGGTCTGGCTGTAATCCAGATCAGTTTGTGTGTGTTGCAGTGTCAATGGTCTGGCTGTAATCCAGATCACTGTATTTGTGCTGCAGTGTGAATGGTCTGGCTGTAATCCAGATCAGTGTGTGTGTGCTGCAGTGTGAATGGTCTGGCTGTAATCCAGATCAGTGTGTGTGTGCTGCAGTGTGAATGGTCTGGCTGTAATCCAGATCAGTTTGTGTGTGCTGCAGTGTGAATGGTCTGGCTGTAATCCAGATCAGTGTGTGTGCTGCAGTGTGAATGGTCTGGCTGTAACCCAGATCACTGTGTGTGCTGCAGTGTGAATGGTCTGGCTGTAATCCAGATCACTGTGTGCGCTGCAGTGTGAATGGTCTGGCTGTAATCCAGATCAGTGTGTGTGTGTGTGCTGCAGTGTGAATGGTCTGGCTGTAATCCAGATCAGTGTGTGTGTTGCAGTGTGAATGGTCTGCCTTGTAATCCAGATCACTGTGTTTGTACTGCATGGTGAATGGTCTGGTTGTAATCCTGATCAGTGTGTGTGTGCTGCAGTGTGAATGGTCTGGCTGTAATCCAGATCACTGTGTGTGCTGCAGTGTGAATGATCTGGCTGTAATCCAGATCAGTGTGTGTGTGCTGCAGTGTGAATGGTCTGGCTGTAATCCAGATCAGTGTGTGTGCTGCAGTGTGAATGGTCTGGCTTTAATCCAGATCAGTGTGTGTGTGTGTGTGTGCTGCAGTGTGAATGGTCTGGCTGTAATCCAGATCAGTGTGTGTTGCAGTGTGAATAGTCTGCCTGTAATCCAGATCACTGTATTTGTGCTGCAGTGTGAATGGTCTTGTTGTAATCCAGATCAGTGTGTGTGTGTTGCAGTGTGAATGGTCTGGCTGTAATCCAGATCACTGTGTGTGCTGCAGTGTGAATGGTCTGGCTGTAATCCAGATCAGTGTGTGTGTGCTGCAGTGTGAATGGTCTGGCTGTAATCCAGATCAGTGTGTGTGTTGCAGTGTGAATGGTCTGCCTGTAATCCAGAACACTGTATTTGTGCTGCAGTGTGAATGGTCTGGTAGTAATCCAGATCAGTGTGTGTGTGCTGCAGTGTGAATGGTCTGGCTGTAATCCAGATCACTGTGTTATCTACAGTGTGAATGATCTGGCTGTAATCCAGATCAGTGTGTGTGTGGCAGTGTGAATGATCTGGCTGTAATCCAGATCAGTGTGTGTGCTGCAGTGTGAATGGTATGGCTGTAATCAGATCAGTGTGTGTGTTGCAGTGTGAATGGTCTGGCTGTAATCCAGATCACTGTGTGTGTGCTGCAGTGTGAATGGTCTGGCTGTAATCCAGATCAGTGTGTGTGTTGCAGTGTGAATGGTCTGGCTGTAATCCAGATCAGTGTGTGTGCGTTGCAGTGTGAATGGTTTGGCTGTAATCCAGATGTGTGTGTGCTGCAGTGTGAATGGTCTCGCTGTAATCCAGATCAGTGCGTGTGCTGCAGTGTGAATGGTTTAGCTGTAATCCAGATCAGTGTGTGTGTGCTGCAGTGTGAACGATCTGGCTGTAATCCAGATCAGTGTGTGTGAGCTGCAGTGTGAATGGTCTGGCTGTAATCCAGATCAGTGTGTG